>NC_057811.1:384762688-384901749 GCF_018294505.1 Triticum aestivum | reverse complement strand
TCAATGCTGCAGGCTCTGCTGCTGATCGTCATAGTGAGGCAGAGAAGAGGACAGGGTCGGCGGCACCACATGACGGCTGGCTTGTGGATGCTCGGATCCGTCGACCAGAACCGGGGCGGTGGAAGAAGGCGGGGCACGTCGGCGCGGAGGAAGGTGGAGTGGGGCCATGGCACGACACCGACGGCAGAAGATGGAGGTGATGGTCGCCGGCAAGGGAGATGGGAGGTGATCATGCATTTTCATAGAGTGGGCTAGGCTAGGCTCGGGGTTTGGCCAGAAAAGACCAGTCAAAATGTCCATGTGGCCTTTTTTTCCAGCTAAGCCAGCTCCTCTGGAGGGAGACCCATCTGTCATAAACGTGTTTAAAGCGCTCTTGTTCGTCGATCAAAGGTTTACGTAAAAAAAACTTATCATAGACATTGTATTTTTTGTAAAGAAAAACAAATCATAGAACCATTCTTTCGGCAAACCCGTCCCTCGACGTGGTGGGTTTCTGTAATTCCTAGATCTGCAGAAGTTGGAGGCAGAGCATATGCGCATGTTATGTTTGCTCTTTGGCCTACGAGAACCCGCCATTTCTGACCTCTTGCTACGCTCGTCGCATCATCACCATGCTGGAGCTGACTTCGGCAATTAAAAACTAACAGAGGCCAGTGGAACTGATACTCGAACTAATCAACGAGCAGGCATCGCCATCGGGCAATCACAAGAGTCAAAACATCGAGTCGGCACACCCGCGCGGAAGCAGCATCGGATCGCACGCTACGTAGCTCCCAATGGCGCTACTTCCTCGTCTCCTTCTGGTGGCCCTTCTCCTCGTCGCCGTCACCGGCGAGGCGGACGCCGGCGGCGCTGGCCACGGCCAGGCGCGCTACGACCGCGTCTTCAGCTTCGGCGACTCGCTCACCGACACCGGCAACTCGGCCATCCTCCCGGTCACCGCCGGGGGACCCTTCACCAACCCGCCGTACGGGCAGACCCACTTTGGCCGGCCCAACGGCAGGGCCTCCGACGGCCGCCTCGTCATCGACTTCATCGGTAAAGATCCTTTAATCACCGATCGGATCATGCGTTGACCTGCACTACTGTGATGATACAAGCTCACAATTATGTGTTGTGGGGATGCAGTGGAGTCTCTGGGGTTGCCGCCGCCAACTCCGTACCTCGCCGGCAAGACCGCGGTCGACTTCCTGCACGGCGCCAACTTCGCGGTGGGCGGCGCGACGGCGCTTGACCCGGCGTTCCTGCAGAGCAGAGGGATCACATCGTTCGTGCCGGTCTCTCTCAGCAACCAGACGAGCTGGTTCAACGGTGTTTTGCAGCTTCTCGACTCCACAGGCAACGGTATGTATCACGATTCTTGATTCATGAGATCCGCCATTTCACATTTTAATAAGGTCCATGGCGAGTTCACCTTTCGCAACGAGTCCTCAAAAACTTCGTTGCTGATTAGGGGAGGGCTGTATATTACAGGGCAGCGCAAGATCATGGCGAGCTCCCTCCTGTACCTGGGCGAGATCGGATTCAACGACTACTCTTTCGTCGCCGTCTTCGGCAACGGCACCGTGGGCCTGGCGCAGAGTCTGGTGCCGCACATCGTCGGTGCCATCCGTTCAGTCCTGACCGTGAGTAGAGTACTCTGGCCGGTCAACTCAGCTGACCACACCCACCCTAGCTAACTACTTCAATTTTACCGTATTTGTCTCGTTCCACGATGCAGGACGCGATCGGTGTTGGAGCGCGGACGATGGTGGTGGCGGGGATGATACCGATGGGGTGCGAGCCGGAGCTGCTCGCCCTCCTACCCGGCGGCGCGGGCGACTACTACGACCGGGCGTCCGGCTGCATCGCGCGGTTCAACCAGCTCGCCCAGCTGCACAACCGCGCGCTGAAGCGCATGCTCTGCCAGCTCCGGCGAGACCACCCCGGCGCGGCCATCCACTACGCCGATCTGTACCGCCTCATCGCCGCAGTCGTCTCCTCGCCCAGAAAATACGGTGCTGCATGTCACAGCCTTTCCTCTCTCCAGTTGATCCGCATGCCATCGGTTTCGGTTCTAACAAATGTATGGTTTTTCTTGGCGCGCATCGCGTGTGTATCTGTGGCAGGCTTCGGCGACATGCCCTTGGCAGCGTGCTGCGGCGGCGGCGGCGGGCCGTACAACTTCAACTTCACCTTCTTCTGCGGCACTCCGGCGGCGATCGCGTGCGCCGATCCGTCGGAATCCGTTTCGTGGGATGGGATCCATTACACGGAGGCTGCAAATAGGTTCGTTGCACACGCCATACTGAGGGGATTGTAATGAGCCATCAACGAACAAAACGCAAACAAGGCCTGGACAGCAAATATTGAGTTTTTGGTGTTGTAGATGTAACGGGAAAAAAATATACGAGTAGTTCGTAAAGTATACTTACATTTGTTTTTTTTTTCTAAAAAAGGCAAAAGATTTGCCTTGTTCATGGATTATAAGATGGGAAAAGAGTTTAAGGTTTATGTGATAACCCCTAAAGTGTACAGCCCAAAATATAAAGACCTACTCCCGCCACATGATGGAATGCACTACACTAGTGCAGAGCGGTTCTGTTAAGGCCTCCTTATCGCACACCCAAACGATAAACTGTGTGTGATTATGACATTAAGAACGGTGCAAAAATTAAAATGTGTCCTTGGAAATAAATCGTGTGCACTCGCCAGCACATCTCGCATGATTGGGGGAAGAAAACTGTACAATTCCATGCACAAAGTTCAATTGAAAGAAGCGTGTGCGATAAACTGAACTATCACACATGGTTGTGGAAAGAAAACTCTGTGCAATTAATGTATACAGTTTTATAGATGGGCGCGTGCGGTGAACTAAACCATCACATATATTTTGGCTAAATGAACCGTGTGTGCTACACAACACACGGTTATATTGAAACAATTATACGTGATGACGTGAACCATCTCACAAAAACTTTTGAATGTACCATGTGCAATTTACAATAGACCGTGTGAGATATATTTATCATCACAAAAAGTTACATCTAAGAAGTCGTGTGTGATGATGTTCACACGATTTCAATAGTAGAAAGTTTTTCAGGCTGCACATTGACCTCTACCCGTAGCATGAAATATTCAAAACATACATAAAGACAGTAAATAATAAAGGAACATATGTTCATAGGTTCTTAATTAACAAAATATTAAAACGTTATTTACATAGGTAAAATGTGATAGAACTACATAGTGCTAGGCATCGCCTTCTGCTTCAACGCTAGCTAAGAACGCGCGTGCGACATCCATGCGGTCAACTGCCACGTCCACTGCTTCGATTTACTACACCATGGGGGCTTCGGGGTAGCGACAATGTCGACTACTGCAATGAAATGGTGTGCAATGGGGAATGGTCGGGCCCAACAATTGCGCAGGCCTCATATTCTACACAGTTAATGTCACGAGGGGGGCGTCAGCCAACTCTGCCAACTCATCCAGGCAGGCATCATACCGGCCCCGGAGTTCCTCAACTCCATCATCCAGAGATGGAGGGTCGTCGACCTCCAACTCAAACCCGAAGAGTCATGGCTCAGGAACAGTCCCTAGGGCAATGGGGGTGGGCGGCACGTGCTCTGGCACGACGGGGCCGGGCGCAGGCTGTAGGGTGATGAGGGCAGGCTCTAGCACGACGGTGCTGGATGACGCAGGCTCCGGCACAAGGTAGGTGGGCGCTGGGACGATTGCCATTACAAGTGGGAGTAGCACATGCGCATGTTGATCAACCTCACCGGTTTGCTGGGGTATATATGGTACTTCTCATCGGGAATGGGTGTCTCATAGCCGAACAAGCACCTTGGGAATGGCTCTACCGCAACTGGTTGATAAAAAATGTGCGTGCACACATTGTCCCATCGTGTTTCCTGCACGTCATCACTGTCGTACCCAGGGGGTGTGCCAGGTGTGCCATGGCACACTCAGATTTTTGAAAAACATTTTTCATCATGTAAAAATTAGCTTATTTTTAAGGCCTATGCAAGCGAATTGAAATAGACTTCAATTTTTTTAAAGTATGCACACCCTCCATTTTATTTCTAGATCCGCCACCGCACGTCATGTTGGTGTGTTTCTACCGGTGGCTTCAATGCACGCCAATAACTAGTTCTCTGAATTTTGCTCATGCGAACGAGAAGAGAATTGCGGCCTTTTTTATTCGCGTCCTCCCCCTGGATCTATTCCTGCCGCGTCCACGTCCTCTGGAAGAGGTTAAGAACCTAGTGGAATCCACTGCGAGGGGAAGTGCTGAAGTGAAGAAAAGCCCCAACAAGCCCCCTGGCCTAAACCTCGATCCATCCCAGAGTAGCCGCCGGCTTGCGATAGTCTACCTTGAGTAGGACCATAGGGATCTTATGTTTGTGGCGACAAAGGAATACAAATATACAAATCGAAAGTAATATAAAATTATATAAAAACAAACTTAGACCAGTTCATATTTGTGCCTGCACAACTGAAGAGGTCAGAGAAAGATTACCGATTCATCCAATCCAATTTGATCTCGAGATGCTAATCCACGAAAAACGATACGAGAAATGCGAAAGAACTCAACTACGGAACGACCCACCACACGCGCGTCTCCGACGGCCACACGTCAACCCCAAGAGGTGCCGATAAAGCGCCGGCAAGCCCGTTCCAGCACAGCTAGCTCCAATTCTCTTCGTTCAGCTATATAAATACCCCCAATATCATGGTGACTCACACATCACACGTACCTAAGGTCGCCACCGCTCCACATAGGTCTCTCCGCTTAGCTCGTCTTCTCCCTCGATTACAGATTGCACAAATGCACCTTCGCCCAATGGCCCCTTCGACAGAGGCCATGTCCTGCTTGAAAGAGGCACCGCGGGGCGACACAGCGTCGACCGCGTGGTCCAAAGGCAGGAGGAGCATTCGGTGGCTGGAGCCCAGCAGGCCAGCATTGGAGGCATGTCGGCCGCTACAAGAAGTCTTTGAAATTCAGCAGCCCCCGACGGCGGTTGATCCCGCACGTACAATACTTCATAGCCCGACATGAAGCGAACGACCATGCCCCCGCGCGTACCCAGTCGGGCGAACGAAATATGCCGTCTTCGCCGCGAGCGGAACAACCAGGCACATGGCAAACGATAAGACAGTTGGGGTCCGCGTGTGTAACAGGTGAGAGTAACCATAATCATCATATTTTTCTATTATTATTATGGGAAACGTTTTACTGCCGGGACGCCGGCCGAAGCGTTGCGCCCGACGCACGTGGGCCTCGCGATCGCTCGATCCTGCGATGGGAGCACCCCTAAAAACCAACGGGGCCACTCTTTTTCCAATAGTTTTTTTTCCTCATCTCCTTTCCCACGAACACGGACGCCATGTGCACCTGCACCACCAGGCACCATGAACCAGTCCCCGCCCACGCCACCAGCATACACGTCTCCGGCCGCGACCCGCGACACCCTCCGCCATGCGTGTGCCCCCTCGCCCCCAATCGCAGCTCCCATTCGTCTCATGCTGGAAGCATCTCATGTTTCTGACGGTTGAAGCTTTTTCCACCAAGGTTGAAGCTGTTTTCCGCAACGTTTGCAGCATCTGCGTGATGGATCACGCCGGTTCCAACGTTCGTCGTCGAGGTAGCAGCTCCCCGTCGCTGCACCGCTCGTAGCACACGGTCACCAGGGTGGTAGCAAAAAAGCGCACCGGTGGTAGCAAATCCTAGGCGCCTTGGTCATCCATGTCACCGCTCGTCGCACCACCGCACGCCGGTTGCACCACCGCACACCAGTTGCAGCAAATTCGGTCGCTGGTAGCTTTCTCCAACCCGTCGTCGCCAGTCACACTTCGTCGTCTTCCTGGTTGTAGCAAAAACGACCACTAGTTGTAGCTCTTCTCGTGCCGTTTTGTAGCAAAAATTATGGATAAAAGCTTCAACCGCGAAAAATACCTTTGAGCGGCACGGGAAAAAGCTTCCACCGATGTGTGAAAAAGCTTCAACCGATCTGTGAAAAGCTTCAACCTTGAAAAAAAGCTTCAATGCCCATGGAAAAAAAGCTTCAACCCGGCATGGCCCTTGACGGCATGACGGTGCTGCATCACCACCGAGCTACAGCCATCGCTACACGGAGCTGCAACCAGAGGATGCAGCTGCTGCATGTGCGGAGCCGGAGGCGAGGAGATGCAGATGGCAACGGCAGGCGAGGGTGCCGGCCGACGATGAGGATGCCGCGGTGTAGCTTCAAGCTCCGTTTTTCTCGCGTAGGTATGGTGAGGTGTCGGCGGAGCTCGAGGCCGTTGCAATTTTTATCCCGGAGAGGAGGGGAGGGTGGGTGTGTGAAACGACTGCAAGGAGGACGAAGCGGGGTCGCTGTATCGGGCGGCAGGGGCTCGACCGGCCCAATTGCTGGGCCGGCGCGCCGGCGCCCATCAGCCCCCTATTATTATCGCATCAATCTCATTCCATCGGCAACAACTTGTTCGTACGCAAGCGTCAAACAGATGAGCAGACACACAGGGCGAGCGCAAATGGGCCGGCCCATTAAGAAGTTATAGTAGCGACCGAAATAGTGAACGAAACATTGTAGCGGACCGACTATTGTCGCAGCCCGTTTCACTATACTGAAGCAGTTTTGATTGGGCTTTTACTTTCAAAACTATCAACAAATTTCAAAAAAGTGAATAATTTTTCAAAAACCTGGACCAAAATTTTGAAATTTCAAACAATTTTTTACAACTGCGAGCAACATTTCTACTTTGTGAACATTTAGAAAATTGTGCCAATGTTCGAATCTCACCCAATTTTTCTAAAACGTGGAATAAAATAAAATACAGAATAATTTATTTTTTAAAACATTTACTAAAAATTTGTCTAAATTTTCTGGAAAATGTAAAACAATAATTTAATTCCATTTTTCGACATAGTGAATAATTTAAAAATTCTGGACATTTTTAAAATTATATGAACGAAATAGTAACAAAAAAAGAAGAGAAAACCAAAATAAACCATTGAAAATGGAAAAAACAGTGGAAAAAATAGCTAGCAGAGAAAGAAAAGAAAACAAAAACTAATACCAGCAATAGAAAGCAACAACGAAGAAAATATCACATGAAACCCATAAGTCAGCGAGTCAACTAGCTCCTCTGCTGGCGTAGCCTCGAAGATTTATCAGCCGTGGGCAATAAATAAAATCTACCTATTTAAGCAGGATCCCCTTTCAATAAAAAAACCCGATGCTGGAGTAGCCGCGAAGATTTATCAGTCGTGAGCAATAAATAAAATCTACCTATTTAAGCAGCATTCCTTTCAATCAAAAATAACCGCGGTTGACGTAGCCTCGAAGATTTATCAGCCGTGGGTAGTAAATAAAATCTACCTAATTAAACAGCATCCCGTTTCAATCAAAAAATAAAAACGTAGTCGTCAAATCCTTCGCCTACCTATTTAAGCAGCCACCCCTTCGTGCTTAATTTTCGCACCAACCCAACCAGCCCCCTCCATCTCTCACCTCCACACAGTCCCCATGCGATTCGAGCCGCCGATCTGAGATGTGGCTCCCGAGCGTCCCCTCCTCCAACCACCAGCAGCAGCCCATGCGAGCCTGAGGCAGGCCCTCCCGCGGCCCGTTTCGCCTCCAACCACTTGGATCCTCCTCCCAAGCTTCCTTGGCTCCCCACCGGCAGCGCTCGCCCTTCCGGCCACGGGGAAGACCTCCTCCACAGCCCTGCCACTTCTTCCTCCTTCTCGTCTCTCTCTCTCTCACCGCGACCTCCTTTGTCCCTATCCCTAGGAGATCAACCGCAGCCATCCTCGCAGGAGAGGCCATGGCGCCGCGCCATCAACAGCTGGCTTTGCCGCCGTCGGCCAGATCTGTGCGAGATCCAGTGTCGCGCGGTCCCGCCTAGATGCCTCGCCAAAGGCTGCTTCCTGGCGCCGATCCAAAGATCGCCGACGAGGTCCCGTGCAGAGGCCGACACGACGAACACCTGGGCAGCCTTGAGCGCACGCGCAACCCCGTGTTGACCCGATCATGGGCCGCGCCACCGACAGCCGGCATGCCCGTCAAGCCAGCCGAATATCGAGCCACCACCAAGCTCGACTAAAGCCCACTAGGTGAGCCTCAGCTCCTTGCCCTGCCTCATGGGCTTGGCCCAAGAGCACTCGGTAGATAGGCCCCGGCCTATGCGCTGTTTAGTTGTCCAGCACCCATCCGTTTAGGCCCAGTTTGCTGCAGTTTCGGCCCGTTTATAATCTGAACTATTAATAATTATAGGATAGCATTGCTCATTTCTTTTACAGGAAAACAACGAAATTTGCATCGCATATATATATATAACAAAATAACCATAACTTGGATCACAAAACTTTACATATGGTTTTAGACCAGAAAATGTGATGAATCTGATTATGCTAGTACGTGTAGTATGTAGTATATATACTACTTTTTGGGTAGTATATATCATATTTTGAGCATACTCCTTTTTACGTACAAATATGAAAGTATTTCACAAATATAACAAAAACTATGGGCTCATATGCAATTTTTCATCTAATTTTATTTGAAATATCTTAGATATAGTACATAAACATATTTAGAATTATAAATTAGTATATATAGTACCACATGGTAATATATGAAACATGTGGGGTAACTAACCCTAGGTGGTAGGATATATATTTATTTGGATTTATATATTTGGCCAAGCCCAAATATTCTAACAGTTTATAGAAGTTATGATGTTAAATTATCTATGTGTAAGCATTAATTGCATTTGTATCCTTTTATAGTACCAATTAATTTCGCCAACTGATTTAATTGTGTTTGTTACTATAACTAGTAAATGCGTACTTCCAATACACATTGAAATTATGGAGAAAATTTAATTGCATGTTGATATTAAATAAGTTACCAATTACATGTTAGTTACATAGTGTGGACATTGATATTTAGTATGACATTAATTGCACACTAAACATGTTGAGGGCTCACTATTGAAGCAATATAGGTCGTTGGATTGATAAGGTTTGATCGCCAAGATTTGTTTGATCTGCCCTTTTCGGTTTTTTATATTGATATTGATACTACCCTCACGCTTGCATGCCACCTGTCTCCTCGTTGAGACCACGACCATGGTAGTTTTCTTTTGTATAAATTGTTGCATTGAACATTGTACAACCACCATAAGGACAACTTAGGCCTAGTGACAGGAGGTGAGGCGGAAGGAATCCAAGCCAATAACCGTGTCAACAAGGTAGGAAAAGGTAAAACTAGCTAGATAAAATTAGTTGATTCTTTAGATCATCTGTATGAAGTTTTTGGTTTTTGCAGTTGTGTTGTTCAAATATATTACTAATCCGTGAATATCGATGAAGAAGTTATTTCAAATATCGACTCATCCTTTGTTGTTTCCTCCGCAATTTAAGATCCTCTTTGTTTCAAATAATTATCATTTTACAATTCTAATCTAGAATAATTCGTTATACTTATACAAATAGAAGTTTTAAAAATAAGTTGCACAACGATTCTAGAGAAAAATCCCCATTTATGATTTTAATATACAATATTTTTCATTATATGGCTCGTGGATTCGTATATTCTCTAGTGTAATCAAATACATCTCATCACCAATTTTTATGGTCTTCAATCATTGCCATCATGCCTTAGTTCTACTCCCATCTTTTTTATGAAATCTTGTGAATCATGGAAACCATGCATATAGTCGTTCGTGGCCACTTTGAGTTGGTATGAGACTTTTTAGATTGCAGGTATGAAACAGTATAGAGTTAAATTTTGCTAGATTTTCTTAGATCACATATCTGTTATAAAATGTTGTTGGATATTTTATTCTTAGATCTCTCAACCTGGTTAGATAGTGTATCTGTCGGGTGGTTGGTGCGACATATGCCAAGGGATGGCTTATCATTGTGGGAGCCAATAAAACATCGCCGGTGCCCGGAAACGGGATGAGGCGAAGACATGCACGCCGGCGAATCTTACCCAGGTTCGGGGCTCTCCGAGGAGATAACACCCCTAGTCCTGCTCTGCGGGGTCTCCGCATGATCACTAGATCGATAAGGGGTAGCTACAATCGCTCCTAGAGCTATTGAGATCAAGGGAGAAGAAGAACAAGGCTAGCTCTTGCTTCTCTCTATCTATGGTGTGTGTGCTATGCGTGGGTGTTAACCTAGAAGCCAACTATGCTCAGAGGCCAACCCAGAAGCGAACCCTTTGCATGGGTGCTCCGGGGGGTTTATATAGGCCTACCCCCCGGGGGTACAATGGTAATCCGACTGGGATCTGGTCCCAGCCGTCAGTGTCTACGCTCGCCGGCTTCTTCGCCGGCTGCTGGGTCCCGCCGGCTGCCGGCTACTTGGTCGACAGGCCGGTCCCACCGCCTAGGGTCTTGTCGGCGGCTGCTTACTGTAGCCGCGCCTCTGATGATGAGGGCTTTGTCGAGGTGAGCGTGGCTACAGTGGGCCGCCTCGGGGGCTATCACTGTAGCCTCACCTCGTCTTGTCTCCTTAATGGGGCTCCTGCTTCGAGGAAGGGAGTGGCCGGCTTCTGGAGGCCGGCTATGCTCCTGGCCGACTAGGAAAGGCCGGGCCGCCTTCACGCCTCTCTCTGGCTGAAGGGGCCCGCAACCCTTGGGCCGTACAGGAGTGGGTCGTGGATGACGTCGAGGCTAGCGTGGCTACAGTGCCGAGCCGCACGGGAGACGTCCCTCCCGTACGGCCTCCTGTAGCCATGCCCGCATCGGGCTTCGGGGGTCGTGGGCCGCACTGTGGCCACACCCCGTCACGTCGCCGTTATGTAGGAGTGGTTGTGGTCTTGGCCGGCTTCTAGAAGTCGGCATCCTTCTTGGTCGGCTTCTTGGAGTCGGTGAGGCTGGGTCGCCTTCCGGAAGTCGGCTTTAGTGGTAGCCGGCCGGGGAAGGCGGCCCAAATGCTTGGAGTGCTTGAAGGCCCAAAGGCCTGATAAATTTTCTGAAGAGCCAGGGGTAGTCGGTTAGGCTACCCGTGGCCATTTACTCCGACAGTAGTCCCCGAAGCTGATTGGGCTTCGAGGTGGAGTGGAGTTCGAGAAGCTCGATCAGCTTCCTATCATGACAAGCCGGCAGCTGGGAGCCGGCCTTGGTCAGGCGTGCCGCCTTAGTCGAATTCTTCTGGAGTCGGGGGGCGGGAACCCGCAGGTACGTGCACCGGGCCGCGGGCCGGCCTCGGGCCGTTGGCGTGCCACGTGGCCGGAAAGCCTGCCAGCCCACGCGCGCGACGGGACGTCGCCGCAGGGAGGGGGCCCGCCACGTCCGCGCCCCGGCCCCGGCGCGGATCTTTTGTATCCCGAAACCGCCCGCACGTTCCGTGCGGCAGTTTCGGCTCGCACTTATGCGTAATAAACGCGAGACGTGGGGGGAGTGGGCACAGTTAATCCCACGTCTCCCCCCATGTCCGGCCTCTTCGGCCGCGTGAGGCTATAAGTAGGGGGAGGTGGAGGGCGGCAGGCCCTCGCACGCTCCTCCTACTTCCACCGTCTTCTTGCCTTGCTCGTTCTCGCGACAACGCCTCGCCGCCGCGCTCTTCCTCCGCACGCTCCTCCGCCGCCGTGCTAGCTTCCGCTATGCCTCCTCACGTAGAGCAGCTTGGCGGGGATTGGGATGGCTCCATCGTCCATAACGACCACATCGACTTCCTCCGCGACACCCGACGTCTGCCCAGCGCGGACAAAGTGGAGGTCCGCCTTGCGCCGGAGAAGGAAGTCAGGCCGGCGCCGCGGGAGGGCGAGCGGGTGGTCTTCCGCTCGCACTTCCTGCGCGGCTTCGGCCTGCCAGTGAGCGCCTTCTTCCGCTCCTGGCTGGAATTCTATCAGCTCCAGCCGCACCACCTCACCCCCAACGCGGTGGTGCTGCTGTCGGCCTTCGTCACCCTGTGCGAGGGCTATCTTGGCGTCCTCCCCACCCTCGAGCTCTGGGGGGAGTTCTTCCAGTCAAAGCTGGGCACGCGCGTGCGGGGCGTGCCGGCTCAGACCGGCGCCTTCATCGCGTCGCGGAGATCAGGCGCCGACAACCCCTTCCCCGTCATCACGCTGATCCAATCGGTGAAGAAGTGGCAGAAGTCATACTTCTACGTGCGGAGTATCGCTCCCCGGGGCGACTACCTCAACCTGCCGGCCTACGTAGCCGGCCCACCGGCGGGCAGGCTGCCCGAGTGGTCCTTCCGGGCCGTGACGCTGTCACAGGGAGGAAACGCCGCCATCGCCCGCCTGCGGGTGATGGTCCAGTCGGAGGGCCTGACGGGGCCCGACCTCCTGGCCGCGTTCGTCACGCGCCGGGTCCTTCCGCTCCAGAGCCGGCCTCATCTGATCTGTCAGATGAGCGGCCAGCTCGATCCGAGCCGGATGTGCACCATGGAGATGCCGCAGCCCGACGCCGCCGACATGGTGAATTACCTCGCCAACTGCCAGCTTTCCGAAGACTGGCAATTCGGCAAGGAGCCATACAGCCGCGCCAATCCTCCGCCTACGGTACGCTCCCCTCGTCTCTTTTTCTCTCTCTCCCTCAGCTTTGTCGCCGAGTTCCTCTGGGCTGACATTAACTCAGTCGGCTTGCTCTTTTGACAGAGTCCTCTGCTCCGGCCGGCCGGCGGGGCAGACGTGGAGCGCCGCTTCGTCCCCGACCGGACCGAACACGACCAGGAGGACCCCGACCTGGGGGCGGTCCATATGGAGGATGCCGCCGAGCCGGCCGGCGGCGAAGCAGGCGGCTCCGGGTTCACCACTACCTTCGACGACTGGCCGGACGAGGACGAAGCCGAAGCCGTCCCGCATCGCCAGCCGGCGTCCGGACGCGGCGCGGGCTCCTCCGGCGCGCAGCCTGCTCGGGGTAGAGGCCAGAAACGTCGCGCCACCCAGGGCATGTTCGGTAGCCGGACGAAGATGCCCAGGGGTGGGGCGGCAGCCACCAGGCGGGAAGAGGCGGCCGCGAAGGCGGCTCGCTTCCGCAAAGTGGTGAAGCAGCCGCAGACTGTGTCAGCGTAAGTTCTCTCTTTCTACGTACTGTCCTTCTTCCTTTCCTTTGGTGGTTCTTGAATCCTCGTCTTCTTTTTCAATGGTCAGAGCTCCGCTATCACTTGAGCGGGCGGCCGCCGGCTCCGTCGTCGAGTCGCCAGGGGGCTCTGGGAGCACCACCCGCCGCGTAGATCCCCGCGCCGCCCTCCTGGAGGCGACGGAAAGGAACGCGCGGGAGGCGCGGGAGGAGCAGGAAGCGCGGGAGGTGGAGGCACGGAGGGCAGCCGCCGCCCAGGCAGCTCGGGAGGAGGAGGCGGCGAAGGCGCTCGCCGAGGCCGCAGCCAAGGCCCAGGCAGAGGCCGAGGCCGAAGCGGCGGCAGGGGAGGCTTTGATGGTCACCCCCCTGCGCACCATGGCGCCCGGGGACGTGGATCCCTCGCCAGGGGGAGCCAGCGGTTCCCAGCCGGGGCTGGGAGGAAGCGGCGACGACGTCGTCATCTTGGGGGAGGCGCCGGGGCCGACTCCTCCGACTAGGGCGACCCAAGGCCGCCAGCCTGAGCCTGCGCCCGCACAGTCGGCGGAGGGCGAGCCGGCCGCGGGGGCTGAGGTGGCTGTCCGGGTTCCGCCAAGCCGGCGTGCAGGGAAGGCCGCGTCTGAACCGCAGAAAGCTGCGTCGGAGCCACAGCCGGCCGTGGGCTCCAGCTCGTCGGCCCGAGACGCGGAGGCGGCCAGCGCTACCTCGGGGTGGACGCCGGGCGGAGGGACAGCCGTGGTGAACGTCGCTGCACAAGACGTCCGGACCCGGCTGCAAAGCCAAGCCGCGGCGCTGAGGCAGTTCACCGACGAATTCCTCGCCACGCGGGCAGCCATCCGGGTTAGTATTCTCATCTTGTTCTTTCTTGGTCTTGACTTCTCTTCTTGATCTTGATTTCTCTCGTGGGGGCGCGTCAGCGCACCCATTGGATGTAGTCCCCGAGTTCTGAGTCGGCTGCTGAGCAGGCGGCTTGGAACTTCTTGGAGATTTTGTCTTTGCTGCTTTTGTTCTCACTTCGGTCTTCTGTCCGTCTTGCAGGACTACCACAACCTCCGAGCGGCCGCCTTCAACTCCCAGGCTCGGGAGCTGACTCAGAAGACCGCCGATCTCACTGAAAGCCGAGGTATGTGACTTGATCTTTATCCCATGTGGGGGCGCGTCAGCGCACCCACTGGGTGTAGTCCCCGAGATTCGGGCCGACTGCTGAGCAGTCGGCTCGGATCTTCCTTGATGATTTCTCATTGTTCTTCTTCTTCTTCTATCTCTGCAGCGGCCAACGCCAGTCTGAGGGCACAGCTGGGGGAGTCCCAGACTGCTCTTCGTGCCAAGGACGCAGAGCTCGCCGCCTTGGTGCAGGAGCGCGACCGCCTGGTCAAGAAGCTGGCCGACCAGGAGGAAGGCCACAAGGCTGCGCTGAAGGCTGCGCAGGATCGCGAAGCCACCCTCCAGGCCGAGTTCAAGACGGAGGCGGCCGGCTGGGCAGAGGCCAGGCAGACTCTGGTCTCCGGCTATGGCCAGATTGAGGACCTGGTTGACGGTAAGTCGTCTACCCCTTCATCCTTTCTTGCCATCTGCCACTTCGGCTTGTTTTTCTGATTTTGGTGCTTTTCTTTCCTTTTCTTCTTCGCGCAGAGTACTTTCCCGGCTATTCCACTGCCGCCAACCAGGCCATCGAAGCCCGTCGCCAGGCGAAGAGGCAAGCCGGCTTCGAGATCTCGCCAACCGCCGGCCGCTCGCTGGAGGAACAGCTCCTGGCGATCCAGGCTCGCATCCAGCCGGCTCACAGGCTGCTCCGCCGGCTTCAGCGCGCGGGATCGCAGGTCTTGGCCGCCCTCTGGCCCGGCCAAGTGGTCCCTCGCACCCCCAGTCGGACCGCCGACTGGCTGGAGGTGGCAGTCGGCCGCTTCGAGGCTTGGAAGGCGTCAGCGGCTCGCTCCGGCGCAAGGCGGGCGCTGGAGTTCGTCAAGGCCTGGTATCCCGGCCTGAACCTGGACCAGCTGTCGACCTGGCGGCAGCAAGCCGACACGGAGCTGGAGCCGGCGCGGCCGGCCATCATTCGGCGGGCTTCAGCGATCGCCGACTACACCGACACCAACGTCTTCGCCCCCGAGGTGGACGACAATGGAGTCGCCCAGCCGGAAGATTGGTTCGGGCTGGACCCGGCGTACGGCAAGGACTCGGCGGAGGAGATCAACTCTAGCAACGAGGGCGAAGAGGAGGAGGAGGAAGGTGAAGACGCCGAGCCGGCTGGTGGAGTAGCCGGCCAGCCTGACCGCGCCTCCAGCACTACGTCGCGTGCGAGTGCGTCTCCTGCCGCGGGAGGTGGTCAAGCCGGAACCAGCTAGGCGGCCACTCCTTCAGCCGGCGAGCTGCCTTCACCGACTAGCTCGGCCTCCAAGTCGCGCCTTAGTCTTCTTTCTTTTGTTTTCCTGTCTTGTTACTTTTGAACAATGTTTGGTTAAGTCTGCACAATTCCACCCACTGGGTGTATTCAAACTTAAGTCTGTTGCCGGCCTGTGGGCGGCTTATATGTATATAAGTTATGCAATCGGTCTTTCCTTGCACTTTCGCTTTTTGTCCTTCTGCTTTTTTCCTTTGCCGCCCTCCCTTGGTTGCCGCCTCCCCAGTCAAACAGTTGCTCTGCAATCTGTAGCCGGGGGGTGCCTAGCCGATTGGGGAGGGGGAAGTACTTTTAGCTTTGCCGGACTTAAGCTAAGTTTTCTAGGAAGCCGGCCAGCCGGCTGCTTTGACAGCCGGCAGGCATATATGGAGGCCGTCTCTTTGCTATATAGGTTAGTTGTTCCTTAGCCGTTTTTCGTGTGGGCATCCTTTCTGTCTTTCCTCTTGCTAGTCGGACAGTCAGTTCTTTGAGCTGCGACTTTCAACAAGGGAGGACTCGGGAGCCGGCGCACTACTTTGCTGACTTTAGGAAGGACTTTCGATATAGCTCAAGGCGGCCAGTCCCCGGGCCGACTAGTCGGACCCGGTGCCGGACAAGAATTCAAAATGTAATAACACATTCATGGACATGATACTCGTCATTCATAGATAAATAAAAGGCAGTCCCCGAGTACTGTTCGGGGGGCCTGTTGGTTTGTACTTAATACAAAAAGGGGTAGCGTGATACATACTGCTTTTCAGCCGTAAAATCGTCTTAGGAGGTTTGCGTTCCATGGTCGCTCCGACTCCTTGCCGGAGTCGTCTCTCTTGCGTGCTCTTGGCTTTTGCGCGTCGATCAAGTAGTAGGAGTCGTTGCCGAGTGCTTTGCTGACGACGAAGGGGCATTCCCAAGGGGCCGAGAGCTTGTGCTGGCCGGCTGTTCGCTGGATCAGCCGGAGCACAAGGTCGCCCTCTTGGAAGGATCTTGGCTTGACCTTGCGGTTGTAGTAGCGGCGCAGGCCTTGCTGGTAGATGGCGGACCGGCTGAGGGCTAACAGCCGGCCTTCTTCCAGTAGGTCGACGCCGTCTTCTCTAGCTTCTTTGGCTTCCTCCTCCGTGTACATGGTGACCCGAGGCGAGTCGAACTCGATGTCTGTTGGGACGACAGCCTCGGCACCGTACACAAGGAAGAATGGAGTGAAGCCGGTTGACTTGTTGGGTGTAGTGCGCAGACTCCAGAGGACAGCCGGCAGCTCTTCGAGCCAGCAGCCGGCCGATCGCTCCAGTGGTACAACCAGTCGGGGCTTGATGCCGGAGAGGATAAGTCCATTTGCTCGCTCGACCTGGCCGTTTGACTGCGGGTGGGCAACGGACGCTAAGTCCAGTCGGATGCCCTGCGTCGCGCAGAAACGTGCCAGTGCGCCTTTGGCGAAGTTCGTGCCGTTGTCGGTGATGATGCTGTGCGGCACGCCGTACCGAGTAGTGATGTCGGTGATGAATGTCACGGCAGTCGGCCCATTGAGCTTCTTGATTGGCTTTGCTTCAATCCACTTTGTGAACTTGTCCACAGCAACAAGTAGATGTGTCAGGCCACCGCGGGCTGTCTTGAAAGGGCCCACCATGTCCAGTCCCCAGACGACAAAAGGCCAGGTGAGGGGAATGGTCTTGAGGGCAGAAGCCGGCAGGTGTTGTTTGGAACTGAAGACTTGACATCCTCTGCAGCTCTTGACTATTTCTTTGGCATCCTCCAAGGCAGTCGGCCAGAAGAACCCATAGCGGAAAGCCTTGGCCACGAGGGATCTTGAGGCGGCGTGGTGGCCGCATTCGCCTTGGTGGATGTCTTTGAGGATTGCCACTCCTTTTTCTGGCTCGACGCAACGCTGGAAGACTCCAGTGACGCTGCGCTTCACAAGCTTCCTGTTGATTATTGTGTATGCTGCGGCTCGTCGTTGCACTAGTCTTGCTGCGATCTCATCAGCCGGCAGCTCTCTGCTGACTAGGAACTTGAGGATGGGCTGGGCCCATGAGGGAGCTGTGACTTCTTCTGCTGTTAATGTGGCCACCATGACTCGGGTGGGTGGGTTGGGTGTTGCATTGGAGTCGACCACCGCTTCTTGTGTCGTTGCAGTCCCTGGGCCGACTGCTGCAGTCCCCGGGCCGGGTTCTGAAGTCCCTGGGCCGGGTGCGACTACGTCAGTCCCCGGGGCAGTCGTCAAAGTCCCCGTGCTGCCTGCGGGATTTCTTGAGCCGGATCCGGCTGTTTCTGGCGCAGGTGGTACGAAGATGGAATCCGACTCTGGAGACGGCTTGATGGACGGCTTGAGGAGGCGCTGGAGGGAGACGCCAGTCGGTATGGCTTGTCGGGTGGAGCCGATCCGTGCTAGGGCATCTGCTTGGTCGTTGTCGGCCCTTGGCACGTGAAGGAACTCGCACCCTTCGAAGTATCCGCTCATCTGCTGGACGAGGAAACGGTAGCTTGCCATGTTTGCTTCCTTGGCGTCCCAGTCGCCAGATGATTGCTGGACCACCAAGTCTGAGTCGCCGTAGCACAGGATCCGGCGTATGCCGAGTTCTTCGGCTAGCCGGAGCCCATGTACGAGCGCCTCGTACTCGGCCACGTTGTTGGAGGCGGCGAAGTGGATCTGCAGCGTGTACTTGAGTTTGTCACCTTTGGGAGAGGTGAGAACGATGCCGGCTCCCAAGCCGGTGCGCATCTTGGACCCGTCAAAGTGCATCCGCCAATGGGTAGAGTCGGGAGCCGGCGGTAAGTACTGGGTCTCGGCCCAGTCGACGAGGAAGTCGGCCAATGCTTGCGACTTGATGGCGGTGCGGGGTTGATAGAAAATCGTGTAGGGCGCCAAGGCAATGGCCCATTTGGCCACCCGGCTGGATGCATCCCGGCTGCCTATGATCTCGGTGAGCGGGGCAGTGCACACGACCGTGATGGGGTGCTCTTGGAAGTAGGGCTTCAATTTCTTGGCAGCGAAGTACACCCCATAGCACATCTTCTGGTAGTGCGGGTAGTTTTGCTTTGAGCTGGACAGTACTTTGCTGAGATAGTAGACCGACCTCTAGACCAGCTGGGCTCGGCCTTCTTCCGGGCGCTGGACCACAACAACAGTGCTGACGACTCGGCTTGTCGCGGCGATGTAGAGGAGCATGGGCTCCTTCTCAGTCGGCGCAGCCAGGACAGGCGGAGTGGTCAACGTTTTCTTCAACTCATGGAAGGCTTGGTCGGCTTGATCATTCCACTCAAAGTGAGTGGACTTCTTCATGAGTCGGTACAGGGGGAGAGCCTTCTCTCCTAGTCGGCTGATAAAACGGTTCAGGGAGGCTAAGCAGCCAGTGAACTTCTGCACATCTCGCAGCTTGGTGGGAATCTCCATCCTCTCGATGGCTTTGATCTTGACAGGGTTGCACTCAATGCCGCGTTCGGAGACCAGGAAGCCTAGCAGCTGGCCGGCTGGCACTCCGAACACGCACTTCTCGGGGTTGAGCTTGATCTGGAATCGGCGCAAGTTGGCAAATATTTCCTTCAGGTCTTCCAGCAAGGTACCGCGCTTCTCTGTCTTCACCACAATGTCGTCTACGTAGACGTGGGCATTTCTGCCGAGTTGTTTCAAGAGACATTTCTGCATGCAACGCTGAAAAGTGGCACCGGCGTTTCTCAAGCCGAATGTCATCGTCAGGTAGCAGAAAGCTCCAAAGGGTGTGATGAAGGCAGTCTTCAGGCGGTCAGCCGGGTCCAACTTGATCTGATGATACCCTGAGTATGCATCCAAAAAACTTAACAGCTCGCATCCGGCTGTGGAGTCTATCACTTGGTCAATCCGTGGCAAAGCAAACGGATCCTTTGGGCAGGCCTTGTTCAAACTTGTGTAGTCTATACACATGCGCCACTTGTTATTCTTCTTCAAAACCAGAACTGGATTGGCAAGCCATTCTGGAAAGAACACTTCCATGATGAAGCCGGCTGCAAGGAGCCGGGCTATCTCTTCTCCCACGATTCTTCGCTTCTCTTCTGATAGTCGGCGGAGGGGTTGCCTGACCGGCTTCGCATCAGCTCGGACATGTAATTTGTGCTCGGCGAAATCCTTCGGGACACCCGGCATGTCCTTTGGGGACCATGCAAAGATGTCTCGATTCTCACGGAGGAAGTCGGCGAGCTCGCCTTCCTATTTACTGTCCAAGTTTGCCCCAATCACGGCGAACCTCTCCGGGTGCTCCGGGTCTAGAGGTATCTTCTTCGTCTCTTTGGCAGGCTGGAAGGAGCCCTGCGCATCACAGTCCTTGGGGCTGGGGGACAAGGCCGGCTGCTTGCCGGCCATGGCCACAACCCGTTCCAACATCTTCTTCTCTTCTGCCACCACGAGGGACTCGGCCAGCCGGCTGCTGGCCATGGCACACTCGGTGGACTTCTTGTAGTCGCCGGCTACCGTGATGATCCCCTTCGAGCTAGGCATCTTCATCTTCAGGTAGGCATAGTGGGGCACAGCCATGAACTTGGCCAAAGCAGGTCGGCCAAGTAGTGCATGATAGGGGCTCTTCAAATCTACCACCTCGAACCATATTGCTTCCCGGCGAAAGTGATCTTTGTCTCCGAAGAGAACATCCATTTTGATCTTGCCGATTGGAGAGCAAGATAGGCCGGGTACGATACCATGGAAGACGGTGCGGCTCGGCATGAGCTGCTTTGCTTTGATGTTTAGCTTGTCCATGGTATCGCGGTACAGTATGTTGATACTGCTTCCGCCGTCTATCAGGACGCGGGAAAATCTGGCAGCTCGCCTCTCCGTCGCAAGGGTGACGTCCAAGACCATAGCATAGGAGCCAGGCGGCATCACCTCTGGGTGGTCAACCTGGCTCCAGCTGATGGGCTTTTCCGACCAGTGCATGAACTCGGCGGTGCTAGAGGCGACTGCGTTTACTTCTTGGTGCTGCCGGCGTCGGCTGCGCTTGTCGTCGACTTGACTTGTGAAGACGACATAGGCGTCGTGCGCTTCGGGGAACTCGTCTTGGATGGCGCCGACTGTCGGCCGGGCCGCCGACTGCCGGCCGGGCCGCCGGCTGCTGGGGAGCTGGAGGCGGCGGGCCGGGAGGCGGAGGCGGCACCATCCCTTCGCCCTTGGTGATGCGGGTGAGCCAGTGGCATTTCCGTGTTGTATGGTTGGACGGCTTCGCGCCGCTGTGGAACTTGCAGGGAGCATCGAGTGCTTGTTCGTAGGAGAAGGACGGCTGCCAGGGCGGCCGACCACCCTTCTTCTTGGGAGCGGGCCGCTCCTCGGGCTGCTCGTCTTCAATGGTGGCCACCTGCCGACTGGAGGAAGTCGGCATGGGGCCCTTGCGCTTGTGGTCGTTCTGGTAGGGGCGCCGGTTAGGGTCGCCAGCCGGCGTCTTGGGAGCTGGAGCAACTACTTTCCCCGAGGCGTCCACTCGGAGCTCGGTCTTCATGGAGTGAGTCGGCAGTGGCATACTTGTCGGCGGTGATCAGCAACTCATCGAGGGTAGCCGGCTCGTCGCAGAGGAGTCGGTGCTTGAGGAGGGTGCCCTCTCGGCACCCGACGGTGAAATACTCGATGGCTTGGACCTCGTGCACTCCCTCGCAGGAGTTGCGGAGCTCGGCCCATCGCGTGAGGTAGTCGCGGGTCGACTCGTTGGGCCCTTGGACGCAGAGGGAGAGCTGGCGAGGCTTGGGAGGCCGCTTGTAGGTGCTGGTGAAGTTGCGGACGAAAACTTCGGTGAAGTCCAGCCAGCTGTTGATGCTGTAGGGCTTGAGGCTGTTGAGCCATGTGCGCGCCGTGCCTTGCAGCATCAAGGGGACATACTTCACGGCGACGCGCCGATTGCCGTTGGCGATGCTGACGGCTGTGGAGTAGTCGATGAGCCAATCTTCCGGCTTCACCGAGTCGTTGTACTTAGGTGTGTCTCGGGGGAGCGAGAACCCTTTGGGGAAGGGCTCGTCGCGGATGCGGGGGCCAAAGCATGGCGGGCCGACATCGTCTTCTTCTTCTAACGCCAAGGATCGAGCAAGGCGGTCGATCCTGTGGCGGGCGTCACTCTCGCCGACTCCTTCTCGGCGGCCGAGTCGGTCGCCAAGAGTCGGATGTGTGATGGACGGCGGAGTGAGGCGTCTTTCTCTTTGAGGCGGGGGAGGAGGCAGGTTTCCTTGGTGTTCAACCGCCTGAGGGCGGCCATCCGCGTCGCGCTCGATAGTGATGCGAGTCCGGCTGCGGCTGGCAGCCGGCTCCTTGTCTTTCTTCTGGCGCGCGTCGCTCACAGTCGGCGAGCGAGACGTCGCTGCGTGCTCCCGGCGCGGGGGATGACTATCAGCACGGGCGCCGGCTTCGTGCCGTTCTGCAGCCCCGTCGATCAGCTGCTGGATCCGTCTTGTCATGTAGGGGAGCTCATCGGCTCCCAGCCCATTGAGCTCCTCTGCAGCCGCCTGAGCGGCTCGCAGATTCTCGAGCGGGGTGGCGTAGACGGGGCGATCTGCGCCCAGCATGCTGGCAACGGCCGCGCCGCGCTTCTGGACGAAGCCGGCTCGGCTCGGGCCGCTAGGCGGTGGCGTACCGAAAGCGGCGCGGTCGACTTCGCGCTGGTGGGCCTCGGTGAGGCGTCTCATCGAGGCTATCTTCTGGCCCTCCGCGATGAGGGCAAGGCGGCGTGCCTCCAGGGTCTCGGCGTCGGCGTCGGCCGGGATGGGGACGGAGAGGTCGTGCATCGCCGCTTGCTGAGCGTCGCGGGCATTCTCGCCCGAGTTGGAGACGTGGTTGATGACCAGCACTTCGGTGACAGCGCTGCTGCCGATGTCAGCTCGAGGGAGGGGGTCGTCGAAGACCACCACGTCGGAGGGGTAGGCATCAAGCGACGCGGTGTCGGAGTCGATGAGCATCGGATCGGTGGAGCCGACCGACTTCACATCTGCAGCAGGCTCGCTGGAGACGTGAAGCTGGTCGAGGAGGCTGACGAGGCGGCTCTCGGGGTAGTCGGTGCCTGCGTCGGACGCAGGCTCGTCGGAGATGCGAGTCTCGCCAAGCAGATCGGCGAGGCGGCTCGCTGCGCAGGCGTCGTCGACGCCTTGTAGCGCGTCGGGGCAAACGCCATCGGGCGCAGCAGGCTGGCTGCGCTCGCGGGAAAGGAAGAGGGTTCCCGTCCAGAACAGGTCTCCGGACGACGGTGCACCTGGCCCCATGGTGGGCGCCAAATGTCGGGTGGTTGGTGCGACATATGCCAAGGGATGGCTTATCATTGTGGGAGCCAATAAAACGTCGCCGGTGCCCGGAAACGGGATGAGGCGAAGACATGCACGCCAGCGAATCTTACCCAGGTTCGGGGCTCTCTGAGGAGATAACACCCCTAGTCCTGCTCTGCGGGGTCTCCGCATGATCACTAGATCGATAAGGGATAGCTACAATCGCTCCTAGAGCTGTTGAGATCAAGGGAGAAGAAGAACAAGGCTAGCTCTTGCTTCTCTCTATCTATGGTGTGTGTGCTATGCGTGGGTGTTAACCTAGAAGCCAACTATGCTCAGAGGCCAACCCAGAAGCGAACCCTTTGCATGGGTGCTTCGGGGGGTTTATATAGGCCTACCCCCCGGGGATACAATGGTAATCCGACTGGGATCTGGTCCCAGCCGTCAGTGTCTACGCTCGCCGGCTTCTCCGCCGGCTGCTGGGTCCCGCCGGCTGCCGGCTACTTGGTCGACAGGCCGGTCCCACCGCCTAGGGTCTTGGCGGCGGCTGCTTACTGTAGCCGCGCCTCTGATGATGAGGGCTTTGTCGAGGTGAGCGTGTCTACAGTGGGCCGCCTCGGGGGCTATCACTGTAGCCTCACCTCGTCTTGTCTCCTTAATGGGGCTCCTGCTTCGAGGAAGGGAGTGGCCGGCTTCTGGAGGCCGGCTATGCTCCTGGCCGACTAGGAAAGGCCGGGCCGCCTTCACGCCTCTCTCTGGCTGAAGGGGCCCGCAACCCTTGGGCCGTACAGGAGTGGGTCGTGGATGACGTCGAGGCTAGCGTGGCTACAGTGCCGAGCCGCATGGGAGACGTCCCTCCCGTACGGCCTCCTGTAGCCATGCCCGCATCGGGCTTTGGGGGTCGTGGGCCGCACTGTGGCCACACCCCGTCACGTTGCCGTTATGTAGGAGTGGTTGTGGTCTTGGCCGGCTTCTAGGAGTCGGCATCCTTCTTGGCCGGCTTCTTGGAGTCGGTGAGGCTGGGTCGCCTTCCGGGAGTCGGCTTTAGTGGTAGCCGGCTGGGGAAGGCGGCCCAAATGCTTGGAGTGCTTGAAGGCCCAAAGGCCTGATAAATTTTCTGAAGAGCCAGGGGTAGTCGGTTAGGCTACCCGTGGCCATTTACTCCGACAGTATCTAAACAATCAGGATAGGAAATTAAAACATGAGTTAATTGCCAGTGATGTATGCAAATATTTTTTCCACCATATATACATGTCATATCTACATACTTACCTCAAGAAAAATTTGTATTGATATGCATATACATATGATTTCGGGTCATACCATAGTCTACAGTAGTAGAGAACAATACATATATACGTGTAACATAGTATACCGCACATGCATGACACGCAAGCAAGTCGAGGAAGGCATCAGCATTTCGGTCAGCAAGTTGGAGGATGTACCACATCATGCTAGGTGGACTGCCTCTTACCCTCGCACTATGATCCACCAAGACACCTTGGACCTCGTGGACCAGTGTGTCAAGTATTTCATGGTGATTGCCGCCATAGTGGCCCACGAGGAGCGCAGGAAGGAGAACAAGACGAAAATGAGCGGCCTCCAAGTGCTCAAAGATATGGACAAGCTCGGCTTCAACAACTATGTAAGGCCCCTCACTGAGTACCTCTACCTGTATCGCGAGGCTACGAGCTTCGCGGGACATGGAAACAAGTGAGCCATGGTGTAGCATCCAGCTGCAATGGTGCAGACGTTGTCACAGCCGTTCGACTCTGCATTGGGTCCACCATCATACGACATCATGGTGCAAGGTCAGTTGCTAGTGGCCGATGTGACGACGACAACGGAGGAGACGCCACCACCACAATCACCCATCTTTGTGTTGGGTGTATCGCCGTCGTACGACGTCATGGTGCATGGTCAGGCTCTGTCGGTCACTGTGACGACGACATGGGAGATGTAACTAGCACCACTAGCTGTTTGACTTTGTGTTGGCTCAACCACCTCCACACAATCGTGTCTGCGGTGTGTGTGTTCAGACAGTAGAGGTGGCTAACCCAACATAAAGCCAAACAACCATAGTGGTGTTGGTTCCACCCCTCTCACCGTCATTGTCTTTACAACGGCCATCGACGCCCAAGCTTACACCGTACACCGTACGACGACCTTACAGCCAACACAAAAATGAGTGGATGTGGTACCTTGCCCTTTGTTGTCATTGTCACATCAACCGCCGACAACTTTCCTTGTGCCATGTTGTTGTATGGCAGTGGACCCCATGTGGAGTCGGATGGCTGTGGCGCCATATGCCCCATTGCAGACGGCTGGCATGCCATGGCTCGCTTGTTGCCACGTCCCACGTAGCACGTAGCTTCACGATAAGGGGGTGTGTGTACCCAGTGAGGGGCCGACGTAGTTGTTGAAGCCGAGCTTGTCCATGGCTTTGGTCACTTGGAGGCCGCTCATCTTTGTCTGGTTCTCCTTCCTACGCTCCTCGTGGGTCTCCATGGCGAAAATCCCCATGAAATCCTTGACACACTGATCCACGAGATCCGTGGCATCTTGGTGGATCATGACACGCGGGTACATCGGTACGGCGCCTCTTGCATGATGTGGTCCAACCTCTAGGTTGTTTCCCGAAACGTCCATGCCTTCCTCGACTTGCTTGCGTGCCATGCATGTGCGTTATACTATGTTACATGTATATATGTATCATCCTCTGCTACTGACTATGGTATGACTGGAAACCATATGTATATGCGGATAGATATGACTTTCTTTAGATAAGTATTTAGATATGACATGGTCATGTGTATATGATAAGAAAACATATTTTCATACGTCACTAGCAATTAATTCATGTTTTAGTCCTCTATCACGATTTTTTAGATTATGATCTAGTCAGGTTGAGAAATCTAAGAATAAAGTATCCACTAACATTTTTATAACAGATCCATGATCTAAGAAAATATGGCAAAATTTAACTCTAGACTATTTCATATCTACAATCTAATAATTTTCATACCTACTTAAAGCTGTCTCGAACGACTATATTCAAGGCCTCCATGATTCACATGATTTCAAAAAAACATGGGAGTAGAACCAAGGCATGATTGCAATGATTGAAAACCATAAAATTGGTGATGAGATGTATTTGATTAGACTAGAGAATATAAGAATCCATGAGCCATATAACAAAAATTATTGTAGATTAAAATAGTAAATGGAAAATTTTCTCCAAATCGTTGCGCAACTTATTCTTAAAACTTCCATTCAAATAAGTATAATGGAAATTATTGTACGTTAGAATCGTAAAGAAAGATTTATTTGGAACAAAGAGTATCTTAAATTACGCGGGAACCAACAAAGGATGAGTCGATATTTCAAATAACGTGTGCTTGGATATTCATATATTAGTAATATATTTGAACAACAGTGAAAGCCAAAAACTTCATACAAATTGTAGGAAGAATCAACTAATTTTATGTAGCTAGTTGTACCTTTTCCTGTCTTGTTGACATGGTTATTGGTTTGTCATCCTTACATCTTACCTCCTGTCACTAGGCCTAGGTTGTCTTTATGGTTACTGTACAACGGTCCACTACAATTTATACAAAATGAAATTAGCATGCGGTGGCCTCAAGGAGGAGACAGGTTGCATGCAAGCGTGATGATAGTATTATAGTAAAAAAACAATGAAATGAGTTGGAGAAATTAATTGATACTGTAAAAGGATATGGATGCAATTAATGTTTGCACATCCAAATGCATACCCACAAAGATAAGTTGGTATTACAAGGACATCTCCAACGCTGACCCCCAAAATAGACACTGTATTTGTCTGGGGCTGGTCCGCAGATAGTGATAAGGGAGCCAGCTATCCAACCCCGGTGACGAGCACGGTCCCGCTGGTCTCTTCGACGCGGGAGATCAGCAGGGACTGATGATCCACAAGTATAGGGGATCTATCGTAGTCCTTTCGATAAGTAAGAGTGTCGAACCCAACAAGGAGCAGAAGGAAATGATAAGCGGTTTTCAGCAAGGTATTCTCTGCAAACACTGAAATTATAGGTAACAGATAGTTTTGTGATAAGATAATTTGTAACGAGCAACAAGTAACAAAAGTAAATAAAGTGCAGCAAGGTGGCCCAATCCTTTTTGTAGCAAAGGACAAGCCTGGACAAACTCTTATATAGAGAAAAGCGCTCCCGAGGACACATGGGAATTATCGTCAAGCTAGTTTTCATCACGTTCATATGATTCGCGTTCGGTACTTTGATAATTTGATATGTGGGTGGACTGGTGCTTGGGTGCTGTTCTTACTTGAACAAGCATCCCACTTATGCTTAACTCCTATTGCAAGCATCCGCAACTACAAAAGAAGTATTAAGGTAAACCTAACCATAGCATGAAACATATGGATCCAAATCAGTCCCTTATGAAGCAACGCATAAGCTAGGGTTTAAGCTTCTGTCACTCTAGCAACCCATCATCTACTTATTACTTCCCAATGCCTTCCTCTAGGCCCAAATAATGGTGAAGTGTCATGTAGTCGACGTTCACATAACACCACTAGAGGAGAGACCACATACATCTCATCAAAATATCGAACGAATACCAAATTCACATGACTACTAATAGCAAGACTTCTCCCATGTCCTCAGGAACAACGTAACTACTCACAAAGCATATTCATGTTCATAATCATAGGGACATTAATATGCATATAGGATCTGAACATATGATCTTCCACCAAATAAACCAACTAGCATCAACTACAAGGAGTAATCAACACTACTAGCAACCTACAGGTACCAATCCCAGACTTAGAGACAAGAATTGGATACAAGAGATGAACTAGGGTTTGAGAGGAGATGGTGTTGCTGAAGATGTTGATGGAGATTGCCCTCTCCCGATGAGAGGAGCGTTGGTGATGACGATGACGATGATTTCCCCCTCCCGGAGGGAAGTGTCCCCGGCAGAACAGCTCTGCCGGAGCCCTAGATTGGTTCCGCCAAGGTTCCGCCTCGTGGCGGCGGAGTCTCGTCCCGAAAGCTTGCTTATGATTTTTCTTCGGACGGAAGACTTCATATAGCAGAAGATGGGCACCGGAGGGACAACAGGGGGCCCACGAGGCAGGGGGCGCGCCCAGGGGGGTAGGGCGCGCCCCCCACCCTCGTGGCCAGGGTGTGGGCCCCCTTTGGTATTTCTTCCGCTCAATATTTTTTATTATTTCCAAAAATGACTTTCGTGGAGTTTGAGGACTTTTGGAGTTGTGCAGAATAGGTCTCTAATATTTGCTCCTTTTCCAGCCCAGAATTCCAGCTGTCGGCATTCTCCCTCCTTATGTAAACCTTGTAAAATAAGAGAGAATAGGCATAAGTATTGTGACATAATGTGTAATAACAACCCACAATGTAATAAATATTGATATAAAGCATGATGCAAAATGGACGTATCAACTCCCCCAAGCTTAGACCTCGCTTGTCCTCAAGCGGAAGCCGATAACGATAAAATGTCCACATGTTTAGAGGTAGAGGTGTTGATAAAATAAAATACGGACATGAGGGCATCATGATTATTTTCATAACAACAACATATATGGATATTGTCATATGATTTCTTATGCTCAAGTAATAATCTATTCACAATGCAAAGTATGAATCAGAAACTTTATTGAGAACTAACAAACTATAATCTCAGTCATTGAAGCAATTGCAATTTATCATAACATCAGAAAGAGTCTATGTCAGAGCTTTTAGCAAGTCCACATACTCAACTATCATTTAGTCTTTCACAATTGCTAACAGTCACGCAATACTTGTGGTTACGAAGTTTTAATCGGACACAGAGAAAGATAGGGGCTTATAGTTCCGCCTCCCAACCTTTTACCTCAAGGGTAATGTCAACAATAATAGTTCATGCTAACTTACATCCAATTATTTATATATATATATATATATATATATATATATATATATATATATATATATATATCAGGATCTTACCAACATACTATGCTTGCCAAAGGATAAAATGTAAAAAGGAAAGGTGAAGATCACCATGACTCTTGCATAAGGTAGAAGATAATAATAAAAGATAGGCCCTTCGCAGAGGGAAGCAGAGGTTGCCATGCGCTTTCAGGGTTGGATGCACAAAATCTTAATGCGAAATAACGTCACTTTATATTGCCACTTGTGATATGAACCTTTATTATGCAGTCCGTCGCTTTTATTTCTTCCACATGACAAGATCGTATAAAGCTTATTTCCTCCACACCAATCAATCATACATATTTAGAGAGCAATTTTTATTGCTTGCACCGATGACAACTTACTTGAAGGATCTTACTCAATCCATAGGTAGATATGGTGGACTCTCATGGCAAAACCGGTTTAACGGTATTGGGAAGCACAAGTAGTATCTCTACTTGGTGCAAAGAATTTGGCTAGCATGAGGGGGAAAGGCAAGCTCAACATGTTGGATGATCCATGACAATATACTTTATCTCAGATATAAGAAAACATAACCCATTACGTTGTCTTCCTTGTCCAACATCAACTCTTTAGCTTGTCATATTTTAATGAGTGCTCACAATCATAAAAGATGTCCAAGATAGTATATTTATATGTGAACCTCTCTTTCTTTATTACTTCCTATTAATTGCAACGATGACCAAAGCTATGTCTGTCAACTCTCAACAACTTTTAATCATCATACTCTTTCTATGTGAAGTCATTACTCTCCATAAGATCAATATGATCTCTTTGTTTCTTTTTATTCTTTTCTCTTTCTTTTATTCACTCAAAATCATAGCAAGACAATCAAGCCCTTGACTCAACATTAATCTTTATTATATATATAGCTCACAGACTCGATTACATAGAAAGATCACAAAGCAAAACTCAAAACTAGATCATGCTAAAACTTTATTCTACTAGATCAAGATACTACTAATAGGATCGAGCTAAGAAAAAACGGTAAAGATAGGAGTGTGATGGTGATACGATACCGGGGCATCTCCCCCAAGCTTGGCAGTTGCCAAGGGGTGTACCCATACCCATGTGATTATGTCTCCTTCCTCAGAAGTGGTGGTGATGGGGTTGTTGATGAAGCAGGCTTGTCGTCCCTCTTCCAAGGCATGGGCTCACCATCATAGAAGGATGATCGAGTCTCCGGGATCCTCAAATCTGCAGCCAAACTCATTCTCTTGAATCTATATTCATACTCACAGTTTTGGTTTTGCAGGTCATAGATTTGGGCTTGGAGGTGCTCGATTTTCTCGTGGAGCTTGAAGATGGCCTCCCCAATGTCCTTGGCATCCAGCTTGTGGTTGTTGGTGAACTCCGCGATCATCATGTGATTGGAGTCAAGTCCACGCTCCACCATCTCCTGGCACTTGAAAACTAGTTGCCCCATTGCCTCGAGCCTTGTCTCCACGCTTCCGGTCTTCCTTGGTCCCTCAACATCGCGGATGTGTAGCACCCCCTCATGCATCTCAATGGTTTGAGGGTGTTGCAGCACCTCCGCGAGGTAGGGATTGATGACCTTCTCGAAGAACTTGTCCTTGGGGGCACTTGGAGACGTCATGATGATCTAGATCTGTCAGAAAAACAGCTCGAAACAAGAACAGAGGATATTTGCGTGATACAGGAGTCAAAATCTTCGGGAGATTATATAATGAATTTTTACCGACCAAAATACGTATCGTGCAAGAAAACGGAGTCCGGAGAGCACACGAGGTGCCCACGAGGTAGGGGGCGCGCCCAGTAGGGTAGGGCGCGCCCTCCACCCTCGTGGAGGCCTCGTGTCCTTCCCGGACTGCTTCTTATTTTTCTATTTTTCTAAATATTCCCAAACGGAGAAAAATTGCCATTAGAACTGTTTTGGAGTCGGTTTACTTACCGTACCACATACCTATTCCTTTACAGAGCCTGAAACATTCCGGTAGGTGTCCCTTATGTACTCCTCCGGGGTTACGGTTTCAATAACATTGGTTTCAACATTTTATAGGATTACCTGAGATATAATGTTTGATTCTTTGACCATTTACCACCTTCGGATTTGTGCCTTCGAAGTTGTTGATTTTTATGGCACCGGAACGATAGACCTCCTCGATAACGTAAGGACCTTCCCATTTAGAGAGAAGTTCTCCTGCAAAAAATCTTAAACGAGAGTTGTATAGCAATACATAATCACCTACATTAAACTCACGCTTTTGTATTCTTTTGTCATGCCATCTTTTAACTTTTTCTTTAAGCAACTTGGAATTTTCATAGGCTTGGGTTCTCCATTCATCAAGTGGGCTAATGTCAAATAACCTCTTCTCATCGGCAAGTTTGAAATCATAGTTGAGCTCTTTAATAGCCCAATAAGCCTTATGTTCTAGTTCGAGAGGTAAGTGACATGCTTTTCCATAAACCATTTTATACGGAGACATACCCATAGGATTTTTATATGCAGTTCTGTAGGCCCATAATGCATCATCAAGTTTCTTGGACCAATTCTTTCTAGATCTATTAATAGTCTTTTGCAAAATTAATTTAAGCTCTCTATTACTCAATTCTACTTGACCACTAGACTGCGGGTGATAAGGAGATGCAATTCTATGATTAACATCATATTTAGCAAGCATTTTTCGGAAAGCACCATGAATAAAATGTGAACCACCATCAGTCATTAAATATCTAGGGACTCCAAACCTCGGAAAAATAACTTCTTTAAGCATCTTAATAGAAGTGTTATGATCAACACTACTAGTTGGAATAGCTTCTACCCACTTAGTAACGTAATCAACAGCAACTAAAATATGTGTGTATCCATTGGAGGCAGGAAAAGGTCCCATATAATCAAAGCCCCAAACATCAAATGGTTCGATAACAAGTGAATAATTCATAGGCATTTCTTGACGTCTACTGATATTACCAATTCTTTGACACTCATCACAAGATAAAACAAACTTACGGGCATCCTTGAAGAGAGTAGGCCAATAAAAACCGGATTGCAATACCTTATGTGCAGTTCTGTCTCCAGCGTGGTGTCCTCCATAAGCCTCGGAGTGACACTTGCGTAGGATCTGTTCCTGTTCATGCTCAGGTACACAACGTCTAATAACACCATCTACTCCTTCTTTATAAAGATGTGGGTCATCCCAGAAGTAATGTCTTAAATCATAGAAAAACTTTTTCTTTTGTTGGTATGTGAAACTAGGTGGTATGAATTAAGCAACGATGTAATTAGCATAATCAGCATACCATGGAGTAGTACGAGAGGCATTTATGACATTTAATTGTTCATCAGGAAAGCTGTCATCAATAGGTAGTGGGTCATCAAGAACATTCTCTAACCTAGACAAGTTGTCTGCAACGGGGTTCTCAGCTCCCTTTCTATCAATAATATGCAAATCAAATTCTTGTAGCAAGAGAACCCATCTAATAAGTCTAGGTTTAGCATCTTTATTTTCCATAAGATATTTAATAGTAGCATGATCAGTGTGAATAGTTACTTTAGAATCAACAATATAAGGTCTGAACTTATCACAAGCAAATACAACTGCTAAGAATTCTTTTTCAGTAGTAGCATAATTTCTCTAAGCATTGTCTAGAGTTTTACTAGCATATTGAATAACATTTAATTTCTTATCAACTCTTTGCCCTAGAACAGCACCTACAGCATAATCACTAGCATCACACATGATTTCAAAGGGTAAATTCCAATCAGGTGGTTGAACAATGGGTGCAGAGATCAATGCTTTCTTAAGTATTTCAAATGCTTCTACACAATCATCATCAAAGACAAATGGTATATCTTTTTGTAATAAATTAGTCAGAGGCCGAGAAATTTTTGAGAAGTCCTTAATGAACCTCCTATAAAAACCGGCATGACCAAGGAAACTTCTTATACATTTAATGTCCTTGGGACATGGCATCTTTTCAATAGCATCAACCTTGGCTTTATCAACTTCAATACCTCTTTCAGAAATTTTATGCCCCAAGACAATACCTTCATTAACCATAAAGTGGCACTTTTCCCAATTCAAGACAAGATTAGTTTCTTCACATCTTTGCAAAACTCGATCAAGGTTGCTCAAGCAATCATCAAAAGAGGATCCATAGACGGAGAAATCGTCCATAAAAACCTCACAAATCTTTTCACAAAAGTCAGAGAATATAGCCATCATGCATCTTTGAAAGGTGGCAGGTGCATTACATAAACCAAAAGGCATACATCTATAAGCAAAAGTACCGAAAGGGCAGGTAAAAGTGGTCTTTGATTGATCATCGGCTGACACAGGTATTTGAGAGAAACCAGAATAACCATCTAGAAAGCAAAAATGTGTATGTTTGGATAATCTTTCTAGCATTTGATTTATAAAAAGGTAAGGGGTAATGATCTTTTTTAGTAGCCTTATTTAATTTGCGGAAATCAATTACCATCCTATAACCTGTAATAATTCTTTGCGGGATCAATTCATCTTTATCATTAGGAACGACAGTAATACCTCCCTTCTTAGGGACACAATGGACATGACTTACCCACTGACTATCAGCAACGGGATAAATTATACTTGCCTCAAGGAGCTTTAGTATTTCCTTTCTTACCACTTCTTTCATCTTAGGATTCAGCCGTCGTTGGTGATCACGAACTAGTTTGGCATCTTTCTCCAAATTTATTTTATGTTGACATAGAGTGGGACTAATGCCCTTAAGATCATCAAGAGTATATCCAATAGCAGCGCGGTGCTTCTTCAGAGTTTTCAACAATCTCTCTTCTTCATGCTCTGAAGGGTTAGCACTAATAATAACAGGATATATCTTTTTCTCATCAATATAAGCATATTTAAGAGTATCAGGTAACGGTTTAAGCTCAAACACGGGATCACCCTTGGGTGGAGGAGGATCCCTAGGATTTCAACAGGCAAATTGTGTTTTAGGATGGGTTCCTGTTTAAAGAATACTTCATCTATTTCCCTTCTTTCATTCATAAACATATCATTTTCATGGTCTAGCAAATATTGTTCCAAAGGATCATTAGGAGGTACGGCAATAGAAGCAAGACCAATAATTTCATCCATACTAGGAAATTCCTCTTCATGGTGTTGTCTACGAAATTTAGAGAAATTAAACTCATGAGACATATCACCCAAACCAATAGTAACAACATCCTTTTCGCAGTCTATCTTAGCATTAACAGTGTTCAAGAAGGGTCTACCAAATATAATGGGACAAAAGCTATCTTGTGAGGAACCAAGAACAAGAAAATCAGCAGGATATTTAGTTTTCCCACACAAGACTTCAACATCTCTAACAATTCCAATGGGTGATATGGTATCTCTATTGGCAAGCTTAATGGTAACATCAATATCTTCTATCTCAGCAGGTGCAATATCATGCATAATTTCTTTGTATAAGTCATGAGGTATAGCACTAGCACTGGCACCCATATCACATAAGCCATGATAACAATGATCTCCTATTTTAATAGAGATAACAGGCATGCCTACCACCGGTCTATGTTTATCTTTAGCACAAGGTTTAGCAATTCTAGCAGTTTCATCACAGAAATAAATAACATGCCCATCAATATTATCAGACAAGAGATCTTTAACAATAGCAATATTAGGTTCAACTTTAACTTTCTCAGGGGGTGTATAAGTTCTAATATTGCTTTTACGAAGCTTTAGCATGATCCTTTATTCTAACAGGGAAAGGTGGTTTCTCAACATAAGCGGTAGGAACAATAGGATCATTATAAGTGATAGTCTTTTCTTCAACTTTAATAGTTGCAACTACTTTTACTTCTATGGGAGGATGATATTTAAACCACTTCTCCTTAGGGAGATCAACGTAAGCAGCAAAAGATTCACAGAAAGAAGCTACTATCTCAGAGTCAAGTCCATATTTAGTGCTAAATTTACGGAAAACATCGGTATCCATAAAAGATTTAACACAATCAAACTTAGGTGTCACACCTGACTCCTTACCTTCGTCGAGATCCCAATATTCAGAGTTGCATTTAATTCTTTCCAATAAATCCCATTTGAATTCAATAGTCTTCATCATAAAAGAGCCAGCACAAGAAGTATCGAGCATGGTGTGATTGTTATCAGAAAGCCGAGCATAATTTTTTTGAATAATTATCTCTCTTGGGAGCTCATGATTGGGGCATGAATATAACATTGATTTAAGCCTCCCCCAAGCTTGAGCGCTGCTTTCTCCTTCGCGAGGCCAGAAATTATATATATAATTGCGATCACGATGAACAAGATGCATAGGATAAAACTTCTGATGAAATTCCAATTTCAATCGTTTGTAGTTCCATGATCCCATATCATCACATAGCCTATACCATGTCAATGCATCTCCCTTCAAAGATAAAGGGAAGACCTTCTTCTTAATAACATCATTGGGTATACCTACAAGCTTAAATAATCCACAAACTTCATCCACATAGATTAGGTGCTCATCAGGATGCATTGTTCCGTCTCCTGCAAAAGGATTAGCTAGCAGTTTTTCTAACATACCCGAAGGAATTTCAAAGTAGACATTTTCATTTTCAGTAGGTTCAGTAGGTTGAGGAGCAACTCTTTACTCTACTGGTCGGGGTGAAGATACCCCGAACAAGCCCATCAGAGGATTACTTTCCATAGTAACAAGTGACGGTAAATTTCAGCACACCATATAAATTTTTCCTTACCAAATTCCACCTACCAAAGGCGCTTCACTCCCCGGCAACGGCGCCAGAAAAGAGTCTTGATGACCCACAAGTATAGGGGATCTATCATAGTCCTTTCGATAAGTAAGAGTGTCGAACCCAACGAGGAGCAGAAGGAAATGATAAGCGGTTTTCAGCAAGGTATTCTCTGCAAACACTGAAATTATAGGTAACAGATAGTTTTGTGATAAGATAATTTTTAACGAGCAACAAGTAACAAAAGTAAATAAAGTGCAGCAAGGTGGCCCAATCCTTTCTGTAGCAAAGGAAAAGCCTGGACAAACTCTTATATAGAGAAAAGCGCTCCCGAGGACACATGGGAATTATCGTCAAGCTAGTTTTCATCACGTTCATATGATTCGCGTTCGGTACTTTGATAATTTGATATGTGGGTGGACCGGTGCTTGGGTGCTGTTCTTACTTGAACAAGCATCCCACTTATGATTAACTCCTATTGCAAGCATCCGCAACTACAAAAGAAGTACTAAGGTAAACCTAACCATAGCATGAAACATATGGATCCAAATCAGCCCCTTACGAAGCAACGCATAAACTAGGGTTTAAGCTTCTGTCACTCTAGCAACTCATCATCTACTTATTACTTCCCAATGCCTTACTCTAGGCCCAAATAATGGTGAAGTGTCATGTAGTCGACGTTCACATAACACCACTAGAGGAGAGACAACATACATCTCATCAAAATATCGAACGAATACCAAATTCACATGTCTACTAATAGCAAGACTTCTCCCATGTCCTCATGAACAAACGTAACTACTCACAAAGCATATTCATGTTCATAATCAGAGGGGTATTAATATGCATATAGGATCTGAACATATGATCTTCCACCAAATAAACCAACTAGCATCAACTACAAGGAGTAATCAACACTACTAGCAACCTATAGGTACCAATCCCAGACTTAGAGACAAGAATTGGATACAAGAGATGAACTAGGGTTTGAGAGGAGATGGTGCTGGTGAAGATGTTGATGGAGATTGCCCTCTCCCGATGAGAGGAGCGTTGGTGATGACGATGGCGATGATTTCCCCCTCCCGGAGGGAAGTGTCGCCGGCAGAACAGCTCTGCCAGAGTCCTAGATTGGTTCCGCCAAGGTTCCGCCTCGTGGCGGCGGAGTCTCGTCCCGAAAGGTTGCTTATGATTTTTCTTCGGACGAAAGACTTCATATAGTAGAAGATGGGCACCGGAGGGCCAACAGGGGGCCCACGAGGCAGGGGGCGCGCCCAGGGGGGTAGGGCGCGCCCCCACCCTCGTGGCCAGGGTGTGGGCCCCCTTTGGTATTTCTTCCGCTCAATATTTTTTATTATTTCCAAAAATGACTTTCGTGGAGTTTGAGGACTTTTGGAGTTGTGCAGAATAGGTCTCTAATATTTGCTCCTTTTCCAGCCCAGAATTCCAGCTGCCGGCATTCTCCCTCCTTATGTAAACCTTGTAAAATAAGAGAGAATAGGCATAAGTATTGTGACATAATGTGTAATAACAGCCCATAATGCAATAAATATTGATATAAAAGCATGATGCAAAATGGACGTATCAGGGACCTCCACTCCCTGGCTCTGCTCCAGCGACGAGCTGAGTCCCGCTGGTGTCTTCGACGCGACAACACGGGAGGTCAGCGTGGACCTCCGCCGCCTTGCGCTGCTCCTGCTCACCCTTTTCATTATGCTCTTCTATACCCTGGTGGTCGGCACCGAGGTTGGGTTGTATGGCTCCCGGGAGGTCACCAGGTGTTGGGCGACAAACCGACGCGGGGCACGACCAGGTGGCTGCCATAGTTGTCCGCTTGGGCTAGCTTGTATAAGGAGTTGAGGTTGCGAGGAGAGAGGAGGGCGCGAGGAAGGATAGGGAAAAATAGGGAGGAACGTCATGCATGGGCTCGCTAGTGATGGTGACACAGCCGAGCGGAGCGATGGCGGGTAGTCGTGGGGAGTCTTTGTGCGCTCGGGCTCCATGGCCCCTGGCGGCTGACGGAGATGTGTGTGGTGGAGGTTGCTCGTTGCCGGGTGATACTTCTTCAATGTATCTATAATTTTTATTGCTCCATGCTATTATAGTATCAATCTTGGATGTTTTACATGTAATTATATATCATTTTTTTGGAACTAACCTATTAACATAGTGCCCAGTGCCAGTTGTTGTTTTTTGGTTTGTTTTTCGCTTTTCAGGAAATCAGTACCAGACGGAGTCCAAACACTACAAAACTTTTTGACGATTTTTCTGGATCCAGAGAGACCCTAGAAGGTTCGGAAGAAGACCATACGGGTCACGAGGGAGCGACAAGCTCGCCAGGTGCGCCCCCAGGCTTGTGGGCCCCTCATGGTACATCTTGGCCTAATTCCACCTCTATAAATTCTCAAATATTCCCAATATATCAGGGAGCCACCCAAAACACTTTTTTCGCCGCCGCAAGTCTCTATTCTTTCGCGATCCCATCTGCAGGCCTTTTCCGATACTCTGCCGGAGGGGGAATCGATCATAGAGGGGTTCTACATCAACCTTGCTGCCCTTCCGATGATGCGTGAATAGTTTATCACGGACCAACGGGTCCATAGCTAGTAGCTAGATGGCTTCTTCTCTCTTTCTTTGATCTTCAATACAATGTTCTCCTCGATGTTCTTGGAGATCTATTCGATGTAATCTTCTTTTGCGGTGTGTTTGTTGGGATCGGATGAATTGAGGGTTTATGATCACATTATTCATGAGAAATATTTGAGTCTTTCCTGAATTCTTTTATGCATGATTGTTATAGCTTTGTATTTCTCTCTAATCTATCTGTTTGATTTGGCCAACTATATTGATTTATCTTGCAATGGGAGAGGTGCTTTGTGATGGGTTCAATCTTGCGGTGCTCCATCCCATTGACAAAGTAGGGGAAAGGACACATATTTGTATTGTTGCCACTAAGGATAAAATGACGAGGTTTATTCATTTTGGTTGGATTTACTTTGGCTACATCATGTCATCTTGCTTAAGGCGTTACTCTGTTTTTATGACTTAATACCCTAGATGCATGCTAGATAGTGGTCGATGGGTGGAGTAATAGTATTAGATGCAAGCAGGAGTCGCTCTACTTGTCTCACACGTGATGCCTATATACATGATCATTGCCTTAAATATAGTCATAAGTATGCGCATTGCCCAACAGTAATTTGTTTACACATCGTATGCTTTTTGTTTGAGAGAGAAGCCTCTAGTGAAAACTATGACCCCCGGGTCTACTTTTATCATATATAAATTCAAAAATACCTGGCTACAATTTTATTATCGTTTTTTTATTATGTGTTTTTATTTTATCTATCTACCACTACGAGATTTGATCCTTGCAAATAATCGTCGAGGGGATTGACAACCCCCATGACCGCGTTGGGTGCAAGTATTTGCTTTTGTGTGTGCATGTACTGCTAACGAGGTTCCGCGTGGTTCTCCTACTGGATTGATAACCTTGGTTCTTAACTGAGGGAAATACTTATCTCTACTGTATTGCATCATCCTCTTCTCTTCGAGGAAATCCCAACGCAACTCACAAGTAGCACCGGGAGGAGAAGCAAGTTGTGGAGCGGCGGTTTGCCGGCAGAGAGATGAAGTTCGCTGGGCTCTTCATGGCTATCTACATGGTACTCAAATTTTTGAAAGATTCGGATCGGCAGGGAGATGCTCTTTTTGCTAAGTAGTTTTTGGAGTGAGCAGAACTAATTCATATAGTAGTTTCCACCTAGTTTTTGTGTGCTGACAGCTAATGCATCATCCCATCTAGTTTTAGATTTCATGGCAAATTCACTCTACTATGTTATTTTTCATTTTTGTGCCATGGCAAAAAAAAACTATGAACGATGGCATTTTTATTTTATATTCTATGACAAATTTTGTATGTACCATGGCATTTTTTAATTTGTATATACCATGAAAATTATTGAACATGTGGCAAATCTATCTTATGTAGCTTGGTTATTCTAGGCACAAATGTACATGGCAATTTTGTACTATGTAGGAATGGACACCATGATAGTTTGTCTTTGATTTATTTGTTTGCAAGGATTTTTGTGGACAAATTTATTGTTAAATATGATTACAATTTTTATTTTGAACAAATGAATGACAAATTTAAGTTACTTTTTGCCATGCACAATAATGTTTTGCCCGTTTCCAGATTTTGCCATTGGCAAATTTAAGTTACTTTTTGCCATGCACAACAATGCTTGCCTCCTGGTAAGATTTTGCCATTGACAATTTTAAGGTACTTTTTCTCCATGTACATTTACATTAAAGCATGTTTATTTCTTTGAATCGTCAACACAAAATTGTGTGTTCCTATGGCTAATGTGCATGTCATATGGTTTGCCTCATGGGCAATTCTTATATAATGCCCCTTACAAAGCTCTTTTTAGAATTTTGTCCCCTCCACATTGCCGTGTGAAACAAGTTGTTTTGATTTCTCTAAATTTGCCATCTTTGTCCAAAAGAACAAAGTTCCTTATTTTTGCCATGTCGACATGACTAAGCTAGTGTGGCACTTTTATTTGTTAGGTTATGGCATTTTTACTATTTAGACCATGGTAGTTTTATTGTAGGTAGCATGACACTTTTTATTATTGTAGGTAGACTGGTAGTTATACTCGACGCCTGTAAGAATTGCAGCTCTAGCAGTTTTGTTTTCATTTTTTCTATGTTCACGTTCTAGCCCAAAAACGTTTGGTGTTTTGCACTAGTTCATGCAAAAATTAACCCATGGGCAACTCCATCAGTACTTGTTCCACAACATTTCTCGCATTTTCTTGGTTTATAATCACCATTGATGCCACACGACAAAACTATTCAGACAAATTCCCACGCCTTCTCACAAAATGGCAATGTGGAATGCAATTTTCGTTATACATGATAAATTAATTAACAAACTGTACATGCCAAATTATACATTTTTGGCATGGCAAAATGTACATTCAGTTATACATGAAAAATTGCCATGTTCTTAAGCATGTTTATTATAGGCACCATGTCATTTTTAGCAATCAGACCATGGTATTCCTACTATTGATTTATTTTTGGGTGCCATGTCATTTTTATTAGTTAGCGAATGACAATTTTTCCAAATTAGACCATGGCAATTTTTAGTTTATGTAACATTGGCAATTTTTGCTTTAGATCATGGCCTAGTTATTATGGATGTTTTCATACAACATTTTTTGCATGAAATTTTTGTAAATGTCCCCATGGCAATTTGTTTCTAATTGTAATTATGTAGATAATCATCATAAGATCATACAATGTTTTTTTACTCATGCTAGCAGTGCCATGTGCAAATTTATCATAGGCAGCATGGTAATCTCACTATTTGGACCACTGCATTTTTACCTTTTTAGATCATGTTAGTTTTACCTTAGGTACCATGGCAAATTTTTTGTTAGAGGATCATATTTTTTAAATTAAACCCTAGCAATTTCAAGTTATGTAACATGGTAAATTTATTTTCTTTAAATCATGGCAATTTATTTAATTACGCCATGGATTTATTACATGGTACTTTTACTATTCATACGATGGCAATTTTATTTAGTTAGGCAATGGTAGTTTGTTTGCGTTGGATGGCATTTTTTGCGCACCATTTTTTTTAAAGAGCACGCCATTTTATTTTGAAGACCATGGCATTATTTATGTACATCATGTCTTTTTTGTACAAGCATGGTACTTTTATTTTCAAGAGCATGGCATTTTTATTATAATAAGCATGGCTTATTAATTTAGACCTTGTGAAATTTCACTATAGGAATTATGGCACTTTTTATTAGTTAGACCATGGCAATTTTATAAATTAGCCCATGACATTTTTACTTCCTTAGATAATGGCAAGTTTAACATGTAGGCCATGTTACTTTATTGGTATCTTTATTATAGGCAACATGCCACTTTTATATAATTAGGCCATGGCAATTCTTATAAATCAGACCATGGTAGTTTTGTTGTATGTAGTATGGCAATTTCAATTTTTTTAGTCGATGGCAAGCATAGTATGTAGACCATGGCAACTTCATTTATTGGACCTTGGTAGCTTTATTACAGGCATCGGCACTTATATTAATTCGAATATGGCAATTTTATTATTTTACAACATGGCAATTTTATTAACTAGTGGTAGTTCATTCGTAGGTACCATGGCATTTTTACATTTTAGATCATGGGTAGTTTATTTGTAGGCAGAATTGCACTTTTTTATTAATTAGAACATGACTTTTTGTTAATTGCCATGTTTTTAGAGAGGCCAAATTCTTCTTAGTCTGACATGTCAATCGCCCCTATTATTTATATGTTCTGCTTGTTCTAGATAAACATTTATTTCTGCTAAAGTTGCCATTGGATTATTCTTTTTGTTCTCAAATCAGCATGGCATTTTTATTTTTTTCGATAACATGACAATTTTTTATTATATATATAATTGTAAATTTACTGGTTGGGCAGATTTTTATTTATTGCATGGCAACTTTTAAATTTTAGATCTTGGCAAGTTTGTAAATTTATGTGTCTCTACCTTGTACTGTATATTATTTTGGTGAATGGCATTTAAAGGAAAAATAGTTAAACATGCCTTTGGCCCAATTGGGGCTCGCTTGGTAACCCACTAGAGCGAAAGCCCCAAGAGGCCAAATCGGTTGGTTCTGTCCTCCTCTAGCGAACGAATCATTCGATAGAGGGGAACCTGTGAGCTAAAGTTCCCCAACATATTGTGGATGTACTAATTGAGTGCAGAACCAATGATACAAGAGTTTGGTTACTGCAGATGAAGGATGCAATGAAGGAGGATGAGTTCATCATAGTCCTTATAACGACGTGGCCAATCTGGTGGGTTCGACATCGTGCTATTCACAAGGAGCATTTCCAATCTCCTCATGCTATGGCCAGCGTCATACATAGTCCCTCCGTCCTTAAAAGAGTGTACTTCCAACTTTGTTGGAAAGTCAAACTTTTTTATGTTTGACCGTATTTATACACTAATACATCAAACACTTATGCCATCAAATTAGTATCACTACATTAATGATAAAATATATTTCCATCATATACCTAGTTGGTTTCACAAACATTGATATATTTTTGTACAAATTCGGTCAAACTTTGAGATAGTTTGACTCTCCAACAAAAGTTCGAAGTACACTCTTTCAAGGACGGAGGGAGTAGCTACCTGAGCGATCTTTCAATAATCCCAGTAAGAAGATCTGCAGCAACGTGGTTAGCTGATCGAGAATAAGGTGGTCACCTCCTGCGGAAGGATGCCACAAGATCCATGTCGATGTTGCCATTTTCACAAATGAGCAGGTAGGCTCATGTGCAACTATTTGTAGAGAATATGATGGCAAATATGTAGGGGCATCCACAGTACTTGAGCAGGAAATGATTGAGCCAGGAGTACTAGAAGCATGGTTGTACGTGAAGCACTATCGCTAGCTCTAGACTTGCATATTCACAAAATTCAGGTTGCCATAGATTGCAAGGTGATGATGAATTCGATGATCATCAATGACATTAAAGATTTGATGGTAGATTTGAAATAGATCTTGTAAAGTTTGAACCTAGAGAAGCTCATAGTTTAGCCAAAGCTAGTTTATCTTTTGATGTGGGGCCCCACCTGTGGCTTCTACAACCCCAGATATTGCTTGTATCCCAACTTACGTACTTGTTGAATAAATAAAGTGGTGATACCCCTAAAAAATGCTGATGTTCTCGAGCTATTCTTGTCCAAAAAAATTGGAGGACGTAGTCATGATTTATTTTGAAATAAAATAACCATCAATCTAATTAAAACTAAGATTAGAAGCTTGAACCGATCTACAAGCACGTGAACATCCGTAGAAGACTAACCAAATATAATACAGACATGAGCTCTAGATATGGTAGTCAAGGGACGAGGGTGCCATATAGGCCCCGATCGAGATCTTTAGCAATTGAGAGCTTCTTTCCGTTCTCATGGGAGAAGAAAACTGGGGGAGCCACACAGGGAACACCGCGGGGGGCCACGAGTCCCGACAAAATGAGGTACAACACCCGTCGCTGATTACCACCGCATGATCATGTGGTAGAGTGGAAAAAGGTAGTAGAGAGAGCTCCAGTGAAGGCCAAGCTAGAGGGAGGCATCTCCTGAGAGCGGGCAGTCACCAATTTTCAACCAAATTCATGAGGACCCAGGCGCAACCTCGTGGACGTCGTGTTTTAAAAGATTTTGTTCATCCAGCCAACACCACCAAGAGGGAAACCCCATGATCGACGTGTCCGCAAGAAGGATACCTCAGTTGATTGAGCCAAAGGCCTTGGCGAAGTTAATCTTCAGGACGGTAGTAGGGGCTCTACGATGGTATCAACACTAAACGACCTCAGTGGCGTACACGAAGTTCTCGGATATGCTTCGCCCATCGATGAAACCAAACTAATCCTGGTCGAACACTGTCAAAATCTGCCCTTTGAGCCGGCTAGTCAGGAACTTGCATAGAGCTTTGATGTCACACTTTTGTGGAGAGACCGACTAGTAGGCTCCAGAAACGAGGACACCACTAGCCTTGGGCAGTAAGAGTATGTGCTCACAGTTTAAGCACCCAGGGCTAGCAACACTGTTGAAGAAGGCGAGGAAGATATGATCCCTGTCCTCAGAGACGTCAGACCATGCAGCATGGTAGAAACTCATGCCCATGCCGTTTAGGCCCGAGGAACTAGCCCGGTCAAAACCAGCGAAGGATACCTTGATCTCTGACCTGGAGAAAGGGGCCACCAGCCTTGGCCCATCCACCAATTGGCCCCCCTGGTAGAGGTCCACGAGGGAGAAGGCCTAGCTCGTAGCACGGGCCTCGGACAACAAGTGGTTGTAGAAGAGAGTAGGACGACGACCATTGCATGTTCACCATGACCAAGTCTCCACCGAGATCAAGTGCCTGCATATGATGTTGGGGCAAAATACATTGTGCCATGGGAGAGGGTATGCCACCCCAAGTAGGATGCTGGCTTGGGCGTGCGATTCAGGAAAAACCAACGGACTCATCTTTCTGGAAAGGCCTCATGGGGTCAAAAATCATTGAATGTTGCCTTTAGAAGACCATCGATTGGAGACAATTGGACGGACTGGTCAAACCTTATTGAAAAGATGATGATGGTCAACATTTCACATGAATTAGACACACTCCGTTTTAAGTTGACTACTTTTGGTGTCTTCACAACCAAATCCATGTATACGGACCTCATCAATGATGGGCAACCTTTTCAGTGCAAATATATTTGGAAAATGAAATTCCCGTTGAAAACGGAAATCATGTGGTATTTAGATCGAAAGGTCGTCCTGACAAAAATAATCAAAAAAAAGATATTTACAAGGATACACCAAGTCTTGCTTTTTTGGTGATGAGGAGTTGATTCAGCATCTATTCCTTCAATGCCAACTTGCCAAGCTACTATGGCAATCTGTCCATATAGCTTTTAATCTACCTTCGCCCACGAGTAGTACCAATATATTTTGAAAATTGGTTAGTGGGGTGCATCCCAAGTTGAAGTCTCATATCCGTGTGGTAATTTGTGCTTTACTTTGGGCCATTTGGAGCACTTGTAATGACTGTATTTCTAACAGAACGAAAGATCCAAAGAATTTGCATGTTATCAAGACCATCAGTTGCATTCATACGTGCTCATTACTATGCAAGGAGGGGGCTCGTGCACCCACGGTCTTTGGATGCAACCGATGGTGGATGGTCTCTCCGGCTTTGTAATGCATGAGGCTCATTCCTGTGCATTCTTTCTTAATTTGCCCTTGGAGCATCCATGTGTGACCGTCTTTTATTGAACTTCATTGTGATTGAATGATAAACTTTGAAATGATAAATAAAAGGCTGTGTGCATCACTCGATGTATAGGCCAAGGGATATTTCCTCTTTTTGAAAAAAAAGCACGCGAACATCCGGTAATGAATGCTCAAGTACAATACAACCATGAGCTCCAAGAGGATAGTTAGTTTCTTTGTGTGGGTTCAAGTTCTAAACTTACCATCGGTGCAAGCCTTTTTCTGTATTTATTCCACGTCGATTACTAGGCATTTGTGATGATTTCATCAATCTCAAGATGTTGCTGACAGTATTTCGGAAAAGCCAATACGGATAGGGTATACAATGCGGGGTGTTTATAAGGCTGAGTATAGTATGCGTGTATGCAAAAGAGCACTTTCGACAAATCTGTCATTGTATTGTGCTAAAAAAGTTGTTAGTCTCGGCCAACAAAATAAGGGCCACCAGCTTCTGAGTGTTGAAAATATGAGCAAATTACTACGAGATTTAATCCGAATAAACAAAAGATAATACATGACACCAATAGTAGGGATTAAACTAATCATGCGAACTAGCATAGTAGATGAATAGATCACATCTAGGGCACATACTAGAGACATGAATTCTACCACGATCTCGAACAAGAAGGATAGAATCACATACGGTGCAGCGGGAGTAGCACCGCCGGCGTTGACGTTGTCGGCCATGTCGTCGAGGATGAGGTTGCCGAGATCAGGGAAGAAGTCGTCGTTGGCGAAGTCGTCGCTGCTAGCAGTCGCGCGAGCACGCTCCCCAAAAACCTGATCGCCCCTCTCCAGTACAGGATCACGAGAGGCGGGGTTCCGGAGGCCTGCTGTCCCTTCTTGCGGTGTACGCCGAAAGGAGGGATGGAGAAGGCTTGCTTGGCGGCGCAATGATCTGGAACGGTGGTGCGAAACCATACGATACGGCGGCGGCTAGGGTAGACGTCTGCCTGACTATATTGTGCGGACTGGGTAGGTCGTGGGAGTAAACCCCACGTCCGATTCGCGATCCAAAAGAATCGGAAACGGTTCAGTAATTAACGCGTCCGTTAATTATTAATTAATGACTCATTAATTTTCTCGAGTAGCAAAAATATAGACAGCGTGCATACTCTGTCCTCGGCTCAATCCCGCAACCCGCGGCGTGTCATGACGAGGCGTGGCAAGGCGAGCGAGGAGGAGGAGCGCGCGTGTAGGTCTCCTCTTCTCATGCTCATACAAGTGGTAGAAGAGCTCACCTTATAAAGAGGTGCAAGTCTCACTCAACTTCCGTGGTGGGACTAAACTTTAGTCTCACTCACTCCACTCACATGTGTGCATGAATGGGCCAAAAGACTTTCAAAATTTTAGTTGGGCTTTGGGCCAAAGGTCCACTAGCAAATTCCAACAATCCCCCACAAAGTCTCATTGGCACATCTCATCATTTAGTTCCAAAACATTGTTTATATACTGGTGCTTAGTGGAGACTGTGAAGTTGAACTTCCACTTAGAGTTTTATGCTACACTAGATCACAACTTGAATAGTGGACTATGCCTTGAACTACAAGTTTTCTGCGAGACTAGTTTCACACAAATTCTTGACTGATACTGGACTGCCGCAAGGCATCCCCGCGGGTGGAGCATATACGTCATACTCCAGGGCCTTTCATGAATTTATTAGAGAACACCCAATTCTCACAGACTGTGACGTTAACAGTCAAATTCATATAGGTGTGTTCCTCAGGAGATGCTCTGCAGGACAACATCTCTGCTTACTCAAATAAGCCACTTGGAACACATTAAGATAAATATCAACCTGCCATGCAGAGAATATTGCATCTTCACGGAGTGGGATAATTAAAATAGGGATATTCTCCTCTCAGCTGACCAACAGCTTGTCTCCCACTTCTACTTCACGGGATCTCCGATCACATAGAGTGGGTTACCACTATGGACAACTCCTGCGGTGGGTCTCAAACCCATCTCCATCGATGCATTATCTATCACATTATGTGATAGACCCTTTGTGAAGGGATCTGCCAAGTTTTTCGACGTTTGGATATAATCCAACGTAATAAATCCGGAGTTCCTCAATTTTCTGACAGATTTTAGTCTTCTCTTCACATGCCTTGAGGACTCCATATTGTCCTTAGAACTGTTTATCCTGACGATCATAGTTTGATTATCACAGTTCATCAGGATAGGGGGGTATTGGTTTTTCAACCATAGGTAAGTCCATCAAGAGCTCACGAAGCCACTCTGCTTCAACAGTGGCAGTGTCTAATGCTGTGAGTTCTACTTCCATAGTTGACCTCGTTAAGATGGTCTGCTTGCAAGACTTCCAGGAAACAGTGCCACCACCAAGTGTAAAAACATAACCACTTGTGGCCTTAATCTCATCGGCATCAGATATCCAGTTTGAGTCACTATAACCCTCCAGTACCCTTGGATACCCGGTGTAGTGAATCCCATAGCTCGCAGTGCCTTTCAAGTAGCGCATAACTCTCTCAAGCGGATGCCAATGATCATCTCCCGGTTTTGACACAAACCGACTCAGCTTGCTCACAGCAAAAGAGATGTCAGGCCTCGTGGCACTCGCAAAATACATAAGCGAGCCAATAATCTGAGAATACCTCGGTTGATCTCTAGCAATCCGTTATTCTTTCGAAGCAACACACTAGCATCATATGGAGTTGGAGAAGGCATGCAGTCGCTATACCCAAAATGACTCAAGATCTTTTCAACATACTGAGACTGAAGCAGTGTGATCCACCATTCTCATCTCTCAACAGCTTGATGTTTAAGATAACATCAGCTACTCCTAGATCCTTCATCTCAAAGCAACGAGATAAGAAATCCTTAACCTCCTTAATTAAATCAAGTTTGGTTCCAAAGATCAGTATGTTGTCGACATACAGACAAAGAATAACTCCTTCGCCCCCACCATGGCGATAGTACACACACTTGTCACCATCGTTTACTACAAAGCCGGCAGCAGTTAATGTTCTTTCGAACTTCTCATGCCACTCCTTAGGAGCTTGTTTAAGGCCATTTAAAGACTTTAATAACTTGCACACCTTTCCTTGCCGACCAGGTATTACAAAACCATCTGGCTAATCCATGTAAATTTCCTCCTTCAACTCTCCATTGAGGAAAGCCGTCTTAACATCCATTTGATGAACGAGAAGACCATGTGAGGCAGCCAGTGATAGTAGCACCCGAATTGTGGTCAGTCTAGCCACGGGTGAGTAAGTATCAAAGAAGTCTTCACCTTCTTTCTGGGTATAACCCTTAGCCACAAGCCGTGCCTTGTACTTTTTAATCTTACCATCAGGTCTAAGCTACTTCTTGAAGACCCACTTACATCCTACAGGTTTGCACCCATAAGGACGGTCAGTGATTTCCCAGGTTCCGTTAGCTAAGATGGAATCCATCTCGCTACGAACAGCTTCCTTCCAGTAGCATCAGGAGATGCATATGCTTCTGAAATAGTCATGGATGTGTCATCCACAAGGTACACAATGAAATCATCACCAAAGGACTTTGCAGTCCTCTGTCTCTTACTCCTCACAGGAGTTCAATTGTCACCCTCAATAGGATTCTCAACGTGTTCCATCACAATGGTGGGTTCAGGAATTACAGCGAATTCCTCACTAGATGGAGTAGGTATCTCCTGATTTGATGAACTCGACATATCCTTCATAGGAAATATGTCCACAGAGAAAGATGCATCATTCGACTCCATAATCGTACCAACATGCATGTCGAATACCTCATATTTTATTATCAAAAATCTATAGCCAATGCTATGAAAAGCATAGCCCAGAAGAACACAATCCACGGTTTTTGGTCCAAGCTTGCGCTTCTTGGGAATTGGTATATTGACTTTCGCCAAACAACCCCAAGTACGTAGGTAAGAGAGTTTCAACCCTTTCCCATTCCTCAAATGGAGTCATGGTCTTATGCTTTGTGGGAACTCGGTTTAGGACATGACACGCAGTCATTAGCGCCTCCTCCCCACCATTCCTGAAGAGATCCGATGTGTCTAACATGGTGTTAACCATATCAGTTACAGTTCGGTTCTTTCTTCCGGCTACCTCATTTGACTGAGGTGGGTAGGAGGCATCCTCTCATGGATTATACCATGTTCCGCACAGAACAAATCAAATTCATTGGAAAAGTACTCTCCACCACGATCGGACCTAAGCCGTTTAATTTTTTGATCAAGTTGGTTCTCTGCTTCAGCTTTATAGTTTTTTGAAGAAAGTTAAAGCCTCATCTTTTGATTTCAGAAGATACACATAACAATATCTAGTGGAGTCATCAATCAACGTCATGAAGTATCTCTTTCCACCTTTTGTCAACACGCCATTCATCTCACAAAGATCAGAATGTATAAGCTCTAGTGGCGCCAAGTCTCTTGCCTCTGCAGTCTTATGGGACTTGCGAGGTTGCTTAGCTTGCACACATACTTGGCACTTGGAGCCTTTGACAGTAGAGATTTTCGAAATTAAATTCATATTGGCTAGCCGCGTCATGCAACCAAAGTTAATATGAAAAAGTCGTGAATGCCAAATATCAGACTCATTATTGTGGCAAACATTATTAATAACTTTAGTACAAATATCTGACAAAGACAGGTGGAACAAGCCTCCGCTCTCATAGCCTTTTCCAACAAATTGTTCATACTTAGAAATTACAACTTTATTGGACTCGAAAACCAACTTAAAACCATCTCGACATAAACGGGAACCGCTAACGAGATTTTTATTGATGGACGTCACATGATGAACGTTCTTCAGACGCACGGTCTTCCCCAAAGTAAACTTCAGATCGACCGTACCGACACCTCGAACGATGGCATGTGACCCGTTCCCCATCAGCACGGGAGAAGTCCCTGTGACCAGGTAAGAAGAAAACATAGAGGCGTCAGCACAAACATGTACATTGGCACCGGTGTCAATTAACCAATCAGGAGATTGAAATACTGAAAGGATGGTAGGAAGAATACCGTACCCGGATTCCTGCATATCAGTATCACCGATGACAACATTAGCGGACTTGCCGCTCTTCTCATGTTCGCGCTCCTCAAAGCGGTTAGGACACTTCGGAGCCCAGTGATTAGGATCACCGCAGACATGGCAAAGTCCCTTCCCCTTCTCGTGAGAATTCTTCTTGAAGTTGGTAGAATATGACGGCTTGTTCTTTGTATCAAACTTGCCTTTGCCCTGAGTTTTATTCTTGTTGTTTTTGAACTTGTTGGGCTGGAAGTTCTTCTTCTGTTTCATGCAGGCACTAGAAGCTCCCTCAGCAACTCGAGCACGTGTGTCCTTTGCTCTCGCCTTCTCTTCAACATCAAGAGTACCAATGAGATCCGCAACGGAAAACTCCTGTCTCTTGTGTTTCAGGGAAGTAGCAAAATTGTTCCACGAAGGTGGAAGCTTGGCAATGATGCCCCCGGCAACAAATTTGTCTGGCAACACACACTTAAAGTATTCAAGTTCCTTGGCGAGTGACTGTATTGTTGGGGAACGTAGCAGAAATTCAAAATTTTCTACGCATCACCAAGATCAATCTATGGAGTAATCTAGCAACGAGGGGAAGGGGAGTGCATCTACATACCATTATAGATCGCGATGCGGAAGCGTTGCAAGAATGCGGATGAAGGAGTCATACTCGTAGCGATTCAGATCGCGGTTGATTCCGATCTAAGCACCGAAGAACAGTGCCTCCGCGTTCAACACACGTGCAGCCCGGTGACGTCTCCCACGCCTTGATCCAGCAAGGAGAGAGGGAGAGGTTGGGGAAGACTCCATCCAGTAGCAGCACGACGGCGTGGTGGTGATGGAGGAGCGTGGCAATCTCGCAGGGCTTCGCCAAGCACCACGGGAGAGGAGGAGGAGGGAGAGGGGTAGGGCTGCGCCGAAAGAGAGACGTTCTCATGTGTCTTGGGCAGCCCAAACCTCAACTATATATAGGGGGGGAGGGGGATGCGCCCCCTCTAGGGTTTCCCACCCCAAGAGGAGGCGGCCAGCCCTAGATCCCATCCAAGGGGGCGGCCAAGGGGAGGAGAGGGGGGGCGCCACTAGGGTGGGCCTTAAGGCCCATCTGGACCTAGGGTTTGCCCCCTCCCACTCTCCCATGCGCTTGGGCCTTGGTGGGGGGGGGCGCACCAGCCCACCTGGGGCTGGTCCCCTCCCACACTTGGCCCACGCAGCCTTCTGGGGCTGGTGGCCCCACTTGGTGGACCCCCGGACCCTCCCGGTGGTCCCGGTACATTACCGATAACACCCGAAACTTTTCCGGTGACCAAAACAGGACTTCCCATATATAAATCTTTACCTCCGGACCATTCTGGAACTCCTCGTGACGTCCGAGATCTCATCCGGGACTCCGAACAACATTCGGTAACCACGTACATGCTTTCCCTATAACCCTAGCGTCATCGAACCTTAAGCGTGTAGACCCTACGGGTTCGGGAACCATGCAGACATGACCGAGACGTTCTCTGGTCAATAACCAACAGCGGGATCTGGATACCCATGTTGGCTCCCACATGTTCCACGATGATCTCATCGGATGAACCACGATGTCGGGGATTCAATCAATCCCGTATTCAATTCCCTTTGTCTATCGGTATGTTACTTGCCTGAGATTCGGTCGTCGGTATCCCTATACCTTGTTCAATCTCGTTACCGGCAAGTCTCTTTACTCGTTCCGTAACTCACATCATCCCGTGATCAACTCCTTGGTCACATTGTGCACATAATGATGATGTCCTACCGAGTGGGCCCAGAGATACCTCTCCGTTTACACGGAGTGACAAATCCCAGTCTCGATTCGTGCCAACCCAACAAACACTTTCGGAGATACCTGTAGTGCACCTTTATAGCCACCCAGTTACGTTGTGACGTTTGGTACACCCAAAGCATTCCTACGGTATCCGGGAGTTGCACAATCTCATGGTCTAAGGAAATGATACTTGACATTAGAAAAGCTCTGAGCAAACGAACTACACGATCTTGTGCTAGGCTTAGGATTGGGTCTTGTCCATCACATCATTCTCCTAATGATGTGATCCCGTTATCAACGACATCCAATGTCCATGGTCAGGAAACCGTAACCATCTATTGATCAACGAGCTAGTCAACTAGAGGCTTACTAGGGACATGGTGTTGTCTATGTATCCACACATGTATCTGAGTTTCCTATCAATACAATTCTAGCATGGATAATAAACGATTATCATGAACAAGGAAATATAATAATAACCTATTTATTATTGCCTCTAGGGCATATTTCCAACAGTCTCCCACTTGCACTAGAGTCAATAATCTAGTCCACATCACCATGTGATTAACGCTCATAGGTCACATCACCATGTGACAAACATCCAAAGAGTTTACTAGAGTCAACAATCTAGTTCACATCATTATGTGATTAACACTCAATGAGTTCTGGTTTGATCATGTTATGCTTGTGAGAGAGGTTATTAGTCAACGGGTCTGAACCTTTCAGATCCGTGTGTGCTTTACGAATATTTATGTCATCTTGTGGATGCTACCACGCGCTACTTGGAGCCATTTCAAATAACTGCTCTACTATACGAATCCGGTTTACTACTCAGAGCCATCCGGATTAGTGTCAAAGTTCGCATCGACGTAACCCTTTACGACGAACTCCTTTTCACCTCCATAATCGAGAAAATTCCTTAGTCCACTAGATACTAAGGATAAGTTCGATCGCTGTCATGTGATCCATTCCCGGATCACTATTGTACCCCTTGACCAACTCATGGCAAGGCACACTACATGTGCGGTACACAGCATAGCATACTATAGAGCCTATGTCTAAAGCATAGGGGACGACCTTCGTCCTTTCTCTCTCTTCTGTTGTGGTCAGGTCTTGAGTCTTACTCAATACTCACACCTTGTAACACAGCCAAGAACTCCTTCTTTGCTGATCAAAATCATGTCAAGGTGTGCGTTCTTTGAAAGTATCATCGGGCGTTTTGATCTATCTCTATAGATCTTGATGCCCAATATGTAAGCAGCTTTATCCAGGTCTTCCTTTGAAAAAAAGTCCTTTCAAACAACCCTTTATGCTTTCCAGAAATTTTACATCATTTCGGATCAACAATATGTCATTCACATATACTTATCAGAAATGTTGTAGCGCTCCCACTCACTTTATTGTAAATACAAGTTTCTAACAAACTTTGTATAAACCCAAAAACATTGATCACTCCATCAAAGCGTATATTCTGACTCCGAGATGCTTGCTCTAGTCCATGGAAGGATCGCTGGAGCTAGCATACCTTTTAGCATCCTTAGGATCGACAAAACCTTTCTGATTGTATCACATACAACCTTTCCTTACAAAAACTGGTAAGGAAACTTGTTTTGACATCCATCTGCCAGATTTCATAAATGCAGCTAATGCTAACATGATTCCGACGGACTTTAAGCATCGCTACGGATGAGAAAATCTCATCGTAGTCAACTCCTTGAACTTGTGGAAATACTCTTTGCCACAAGTCGAGCTTCATAGACGGTAACATTACCGTCCACGTCCGTCTTCTTCTCAAAGATCTATTTATCTCGGATTTCATGGCTTCTAACCATTTGTCGGAATATGGGCCCACCATCACTTCTCCACAGCTCGTAGGTTCAGTATTGTCCAACAACATGATATCTCAGACAGGATCACGTACCACTCTGAAGTAGCACGCATCCTCGTCGTCCTACGAGGTTTGGTGGTGACTTGATCCGAAGTTTCATGATCACTATCATAAGCTTCACTTCAATTGGTGTAGGTGCCACAGGAACAACTTCCTGTGCCCTGCTACACACTAGTTGAAGTGACGGTTCAATGACCTTATCAAGTCTCCACCATCCTCCCACTCAATTCTTTCGTGAGAAACTTTTCCTCGAGAAAGGACCTGTCTCTAGAAGCAATTACTTTTGCTTCCAGATCTGAAATAGGAGGTATACCCAACTGTTTTAGGTATTCTATGAAGATGCATTTATCCGCTTTGGGTTCGAGCTTATCAGCCTGAAACTTTTCACATAAGCATCGCAGCCCCAAACTTTTAAGAAACGACAACTTAGGTTTCTCTAAACGGTGTCGTCTCAACGGAATTGCGTGGTGCCCCTTTTAAAGTGAATGCGGTTGTCTCTAATGCCTAACCCATAAACGATAGTGGTAATTTGATAAGAGACATCATGGTATGCACCATATCCAATAGGGTGTAGTTATGATGTTCGGACACACCATCACACTATGGTGTTCCAGGCGGTATTAATTGTGAAATACTTTCCACAATGTCTTAATTGTGTGCCAAAACTCGTAACTCAGATACTCATCTCTATGAGCATATCACAGATATTTTATCCTCTTGTTACGACGATCTTCAACTTCACTCTGAAATTACTTGAACCTTTCAATAATTCAGACTTGTGTTTCATCAAGTAAATACACTCAGCATCTACTCAAACCATTTGTGAAGTAAGAACATAACGATATCCACTGCATGCCTCAGCACTCATTGGACTGCATACATCAAAATGTATTACTTCCAATAAGTTGCTCTCTTGTTCCATCTTACTGAAAACGAGGCCTTTCAGTCATCTTGCCCATGTGGTATGATTTGCATGTCTCAAGTGATTCAAAATCAAGTGAGTCCAAACGATCCATCTGCATGGATTTTCTTCATGCATATATACCAATAGACATGGTTCGCATGTCTCAATCTTTTCAAAAACGACTGAGTCCAAAGATCCATATACATGGAGCTTCTTCATGCGTTCTATACTAATATGACTCAAATGGCAGTGCCACAAGTATGTGGAACTATCATTACTATCTTATATCTTTTGGCATGAACATGTGTATCACTACGATCGAGATTCATTTTAGGTGCAAGACCATTGAAGGTATTATTCAAATAAACAGAGTAACCATTATTCTCCTTAAATGAATAACCGTATTGCGATAAACATAATCCAATCATGCTCAACGCAAACACCAAATCTCGATGGTAGAGGGAGCATGCGATGCTTGATCACATCAACCTTGGAAACACTTCCAACACATATCGTCATCTCACCTTTTAGCTAGTCTCCGTTTATTCCGCAGCTTTTATTTCGAGTTACTAACACTTAGCAACCGAACCGGTATCTAATACCCTAGTGCTGCTAGGAGTACTAGTAAAGTACACATTCATATAATGTATATCCAATATACTTCTGTCGACCTTGCCCACCTTCTCATCTACCAAGTATCTAGGGTAGTACTGCTTCAGTGACCGTTCCCCTCATTACAGAAGCATTTAGTCTCGGGTTTGGGTTCAACCTTGGGATTCTTCACTAGAGCAGCAAACGATTTGCTGTTTCATGAAGTATCCCTTTTGCCCTTGTCCTTCTAGAAACTAGTGGTTTTACTAACCATCAACAATTGATGCTTCTTCTTGATTTCTACTTTCGCGGTGTCAAACATCGCGAATAGCTCAAGGATCATCATAACTATCCCTGATATGTTATAGTTCATCACGAAGCTCTACTAGCTTGGTGGTAGTGACTATGGAGAACCATCACTATCTCATCTGGGAGATTAACTCCCACTCGATTCAAGCGATTGTAGTACTCAGACAATCTGAGCACATGCTCAACGATTGAGCTTTTCTCCCTTAGTTTGCAGGTTTAAGAAACTTGTCAGAGGTCTCATACCTCTTGACGTGGGCACTAGTCTGAAATCCCAATTTCAGTCTTCGGAACATCTCATATGTTCTGCGACGTTTCAAAAACGTCTCTGGTGCCACAATTCTAAACCGTTAGCATTACACACTGAATTATCACGTAGTCATCAAAACGTGTATGTCAGATGTTTCGTAACATCTACAGACGACGCTGAGGTTCAGCACACTGAGCGGTGCATTAAGGACATAAGCCTTCTGTGTAGCAATGAGGACACTCCTCAGTTTACGGACCCAGTCCGCATAATTGCTACTATTAACTTTCAACTAATTTTTTTTCTCTAGGAACATATCTTAAACAGTAGAACTAAAGCGCAAGATATGACATAATTTGCAAAGACCTTTTGACTATGTTCATGATAATTGAGTTCATCTGATTAATGAACTCCCACTCAGATAGACATCCCTCTATTCATCTAAGTGATACATGATCCGAGTCAAACTAGGCCGTGTCCGATCATCACGTGAGACGGACTAGTCATCATCGGTGAACATCTCCATGTTGATCGTATCTGCTATACGACTCATGTTCGACCTTTCGGTCTCTTGTGTTCCGAGGCCATGTCTGTACATGCTAGGCTCGTCAAGTCAACCTAAGTGTTTTGCATGTGTTCCGAGGCCATGTCTGTACATGCTAGGCTCGTCAACAACCGTTGTATTCGAACGTTAGAATCTATCACACCCGATCATCACGTGGTGCTTCGAAACAACGAACCTTCGCAACGGTGCACAGTTAGGGGGAACACTTCTCTTGAAATTTTAGTGAGGGATCATCTTATTTATGCTACCGTCGTTCTAAGCAAATAAGATGCATAACATGATAAACATCACATGCAATCAAATAGTGACATGATATGGCCAATATCATTTTGCTCCTTTGATCTCCATCTTCGGGGCACCATGATCGTCTTTGTCACCGGCATGACACCATGATCTCCATCATTGTGTCTTCATGAAGTTGTCACGCCAACGATTACTTCTACTTCTATGGCTAACGCGCTTAGCAATAAAGTAAAGTAATTTACATGGCGTTATTCAATGACACGCAGGTCATACAAAAATAAAGACAACTCCTATGGCTCCTGCCGGTTGTCATACTCATCGACATGCAAGTCGTGATTCCTATTACAAGAACATGATCAATCTCATACATCACATATATCATTCATCACATCCTTTTGGCCATATCACATCACATAGCATACCCTGCAAAAACAAGTTAGACGTCCTCTAATTGTTGTTGCATGTTATACGTGGCTGCTATGGGTTTCTAGCAAGAACGTTTCTTACCTACGCAAAACCACAACGTGATATGCCAATTTCTATTTACCCTTCATAAGGACCCTTTTCATCGAATCCGTTCCGACTAAAGTGGGAGAGACAGACACCCGCTAGCCACCTTATGCAACTAGTGCATGTCAGTCGGTGGAACCTGTCTCACGTAAGCGTACGTGTAAGGTCGGTCCGGGCCGCTTCATCCCACAATGCCGCCGAAACAAGATAAGACTAGTAGCGGCAAGAAGAATTGGCAACATCTACGCCCACAACTTCTTTGTGTTCTACTCGTGCATAGAAATACGCATAGACCTAGCTCATGATGCCACTGTTGGGGAACGTAGCAGAAATTCAAAATTTTCTACGCATCACCAAGATCAATCTATGGAGTAATCTAGCAACGAGGGGAAGGGGAGTGCATCTACATACCATTGTAGATCGCGATGCGGAAGCGTTGCAAGAACGCGGATGAAGGAGTCGTACTCGTAGCGATTCAGATCGCGGTTGATTCCGATCTAAGCACCGAAGAACGGTGCCTCCGCGTTCAACACACGTGCAGCCCGGTGACGTCTCCCACGCCTTGATCCAGCAAGGAGAGAGGGAGAGGTTGGGGAAGACTCCATCCAGCAGCAGCACGACGGCGTGGTGGTGATGGAGGAGCGTGGCAATCCCGCAGGGCTTCGCCAAGCACCGCGGGAGAGGAGGAGGAGGGAGAGGGGTAGGGCTGCGCCAAAAGAGAGACGTTCTCATGTGTCTTGGGCAGCCCAAACCTCAACTATATATAGGGGGGGAGGGGGCTGCGCCCCCTCTAGGGTTTCCCACCCCAAGAGGAGGCGGCCAGCCCTAGATCCCATCCAAGGGGGGCGGCCAAGGGGAGGAGAGGGGGGGCGCCACTAGGGTGGGCCTTAAGGCCCATCTGGACCTAGGGTTTGCCCCCTCCCACTCTCCCATGCGCTTGGGCCTTGGTGGGGGGGCGCACCAGCCCACCTGGGGCTGGTCCCCTCCCACACTTGGCCCACGCAGCCTTCTGGGGCTGGTGGCCCCACTTGGTGGACCCCCGAGACCCTCCCGGTGGTCCCGGTACATTACCGATAACACCCGAAACTTTTCCGGTGACCAAAACAGGACTTCCCATATATAAATCTTTACCTCCGGACCATTCCGGAACTCCTCGTGACGTCCGGGATCTCATCCGGGACTCCGAACAACATTCGGTAACCACGTACATGCTTTCCCTATAACCCTAGCGTCATCGAACCTTAAGCGTGTAGAGCCTACGGGTTCGGGAACCATGCAGACATGACCGAGACGTTCTCTGGTCAATAACCAACAGCGGGATCTGGATACCCATGTTGGCTCCCACATGTTCCACGATGATCTCATCGGATGAACCACGATGTCGGGGATTCAATCAATCCCGTATTCAATTCCCTTTGTCTATCGGTATGTTACTTGCCCGAGATTCGATCGTCGGTATCCCTATACCTTGTTCAATCTCGTTACCGGCAAGTCTCTTTACTCGTTCCGTAACTCACATCATCCCGTGATCAACTCCTTGGTCACATTGTGCACATAATGATGATGTCCTACCGAGTGGGCCCAGAGATACCTCTTCGTTTACACGGAGTGACAAATCCCAATCTCGATTCGTGCCAACCCAACAGACACTTTCGGAGATACCTGTAGTGCACCTTTATAGCCATCCAGTTACGTTGTGACGTTTGGTACACCCAAAGCATTCCTACGGTATCCGGGAGTTGCACAATCTCATGGTCTAAGGAAATGATACTTGACATTAGAAAAGCTCTGAGCAAACGAACTACACGATCTTGTGCTAGGCTTAGGATTGGGTCTTGTCCATCACATCATTCTCCTAATGATGTGATCCCGTTATCAACGACATCCAATGTCCATGGTCAGGAAACCGTAACCATCTATTGATCAACGAGCTAGTCAACTAGAGGCTTACTAGGGACATGGTGTTGTCTATGTATCCACACATGTATCTGAGTTTCCTATCAATGCAATTCTAGCATGGATAATAAACGATTATCATGAACAAGGAAATATAATAATAACCTATTTATTATTGCCTCTAGGGCATATTTCCAACATGTATCTCATGAGCCTGCCGTACAACAGAACGCTCATCAGTCATCTTGTAGTCATAGAATTGCTCCATGACATACAACTCGCTGCCGGCGTCCGAGGCACCAAACTTGGCATCGAGCGCAGCTCACATGTCCTTGCCGTTGTCAGATGACATATACGAATCCACAAGGGAATCATCAAGAACACTCAGAAGAGCGCCTTGTTCCGGAGGCCTGCTGTCCCTTCTTGCGGTGCACGCCGAAAGGAGGGATGGAGAAGACTTGCAACGTGCATAGCTCTGTCCTCGTCTCGGCTCAATCCCGCAACCCGCGTCGCGTCGCGTCGAGGCGAGACGTGGCGAGGCGAGGCGAGCGAGGAGGAGGAGCGCTCGTGTAGGTCTCTTCTTCTCATGCCCATACAAGTGGTAGAAGAGCTCATCTTATAAAGAGGTGCAAGTCTCACTCAACTTCCATGATGGGACTAAACATTACTCTCACTTACTCCACTCACATGTGTACATGAATAGGCCAAGCGACTTTTAAAATTTTAGTTGGGCTTTGAGCCTAAGGTCCACTGGCAAATTCCAACCCTGAGTCTTCATGACACAACACTACCACAAAATACTAGCCTAGTTACAGGACATAGAGCTGCTGAAACCGTCGACATGGCACACTTATCTCGCATCCTGGTGGCTCTTCTCCTCGTCCTAATCGCCGGAGAGGCAGCCGCCACGCCGTACGCCGGCGGCAGGGACGCCCAGCTGGCCAGCAGCTACAGCCGCGTCTTCAGCTTCGGCGACTCGCTCACCGACACCGGGAACGCGGCCATCCTCCCGGCCACCGCCGGGGGGCCCTCCTCCCACGCGCCGTACGGGGAGACCTACTTCCACCACCCCAGCGGCCGGGCGTCCGACGGCCGGCTCATCATCGACTTCATCGGTAACCATTTAGCCACGAATCATTCTTCTTCTGGTGGAGACACGCGTTGACCTATATACATTCGTGACCAACTATCTTCCCAATTTCTGTGGACGCAGTGGAGTCGCTGGGGTTGCCACAACCAACCCCCTACCTCGCCGGCGAGACCGCGGATGACTTCCGGCATGGCGCGAACTTCGCGGTGGGCGGCGCAACGGCGCTTGACCCGGCGTTCTTGAAGAGCAGAGGGGTAGCGACGTTTGTGCCGGTGTCTCTTAGCAACGAGACGAGCTGGTTCAACAATGTCTTGGAGCTTCTTGACTCCACGGCGTACGGTAAATATAAGGCAACTTGCTGCTGTTGGTAATTGTGCAGTGTAGTAACTTATTCGGGGTAGCTGCCTACTTGCGGAGGGAATCTGTAGTTGGCTAGTTGTGGAGAAGTACTTTTTTTTCCTTTAGACAATTGAAGAATTACACTTGGTTAGAGTATTTCATAGTCCTTGTCGTGTTTTCAGTTCAAAAGCTATTATATTTTTCAGAAATCGCCTTATAGACATAAATAAATCATAGACGACTTAGGATTAGTAAAACAGTCAAAGTAACTATTTTTAGCTATAAGTATATGCTAAGTATTTTGATAGGGACACTTTACCAGGAACAAAGACATACGTCACTGTCGATGCATGCCAATCAGGTGTTAATAAAACTTCATATGAACAGGGTTTGCAGAAACATCAGATGTGACACATGACCCTCTAAATTATTACTCCCTCCGTTGACAAATATAAGATGTTTTGAATATTTTAATATGAATTGCATACAAATAAAAATAAACGAACAAACACACTAAAATGTGTATATGTAGATTTGATTCACAATAAAATTAAAATATCTTATATTTGTGAACCGAGGGAGTAAGAAAAGTGATTGCAGTTACAAGTAGTTGACCCGATCATTTCTAGCTGAAATCCTTTATAATCCATCGTGGTCACCACGAAGTGATGTCTTAAGATAAATCAAATCTTTGTAAGCTGTAGGAAGCAGTACTTATGAATACTTGCACAGATCACGTACTCCCTTCGATTTACTTTATAAGTTGAACACGGCTTTTTAGGTCTTTAATTTGATTAATAAAACATGTACAATAAAATTACATGGTCAGAAACAACATATTTTATATAAAATATAATACATGTTTCATGCTCAAATAAAAAACCTGAGTATATGTGATACGTGCAAGTATTCACGACAGGGCGTTTTGGCTCCCGGGCTCAAATGAGTGAACAGTAAAATCGCCAAAAATAGTAAAAGAAATAAAAATATATCAATTTTTTTGTGGTGAAAGATGCGTGGGTTCGTGATGCCCGTGCAAAAATTCAGCGCATGAAGAGTGCATTTGAACATCCGACAAGCTCTCAACAAAAAGGATAGATTTGAGGTCTGTGACAAAGTTCGGAGCTGATTTTTTTAGTGCTACTCAGATGTCCGAATGAGCTAAAACTGGGCACGGACATCATGCACTCAAGCATCTTTCACCATAAAAAGTTTGGATTTTTTTTAAAAAAATTCTATTATTTTATTTGAATTACTGTTTACATGATGTAGATGAGCTCGGGAGTCGAATTGGATATTTGAATTATTCATAAGTACTTACATAGATTTGATTATCCCAAAGGATCAATTCGTCGTTTCTTTATACTAGTACATAAATGTACTATACTCCCACCACCAAAAATCTTGGTTATCTCAGCTTTTTGCAAATCCCACCACCAAAAATCACACACAATTTAGCGTAGAATTCCAGCATGAAGAGTGTGCAAATTTTAACAAAAAATGTAACTGGCAGTTTCTACTCTGGGGTTTATATACGAAGTGAGGTCAAGAGGTGATTTCACAAAAAAAAAAAGAGGTCAAGAGGTGATAGTTGGATGCACTGCAAAAAAAAAAATGCACTGCGATTTATAACATCTCTTAATAATCGTGGAAATATTTCGATCCTTCGTTGGTAATAATTCTGCTACTGCTTATCTTGTGCATACCACAGAAGAAGAGAGCAATATCATGGCGAGCTCCGTCTTCTACTTCGGTGAGATCGGAGTAAACGACTACATCTTCGCACTGTTCAGCAACCGCACAGCCGAGTTCGCGGCGAGCTTGGTGCCGGACATTGTCGCCGTCACCCGCTCGGCCCTAACAGTACGTAGTAATCCTCTCGACCCAACCACCACCACATTACAGAAACGCGGACCAACTTGTCATCATGATCTACGCAGGCCGTGATCGCCGCCGGAGCAAGGACGGTGCTGGTGACGGGGATGATCCCGCTCGGGTGCGAGCCGGAGCTGCTCGCCCTCTTCCCCGGCGACGCGCACGGGGAGTCCGGCTGCATCACGGGCTTCAACGAGGTCGCCCAGCTGCACAACCGCGCGCTCAACCGCATGCTCCGCGAGCTCCGGCGGAGCCACCCCGGTACCACCCTCTTCTACGCCGACATCTACAGCCCCATCGCCAACCTCGTCGCCTCGCCCGGCAAATACGGTGCCAGCACGCTCAATAGAACTGACAAACACCATCTTTTTTGGCTCATCCTGACATCATTGGTTTTACTCGGGTCGTGCAGGCTTCGGCGACAGGCCGTTGGCCGCGTTCTGCGGCGGAGGCGCTGGCCCGTACCACTTCGACATGGCGGCGTTCTGCGGCACGCCGGACTCGACGGAGAGCTCCTACCCGTCCGAGTTCCTCTCGTGGGACGGCATCCACTTCACCGACGCTGCCAATAGGTTCATCGCCCAGGCTCTGCTCAGAAGATTGTATAACGCGTCGGCGATGGCAGAGCCACAAACTGCACTGCTCTGACATAAGACCATGTCTATGGATTTTACCTCCAAGCATGATTAATATCTGTCGGTCGGACATAAGCGTCTGTGATTGATTTGTACTGCTCATGCTATTTCTGGCGAGATCGACTCCCATTGTCGGCACCACCAGGAAGACGCTGACGCAACCCTTTCCATTGTTGGAAATATTAGCACTTTCTCCATTAATCCATCTAATCCACGAGTATACAGTAAGCATGGCATAAACGGTATGCATCTCATAGCGATACCTAAGCATACTAGCACGTACAAAACATAGAAGCGAACCATGTATGAGCAGCACATATACGGCTAGTACAAGTACGAGTAAACGATGGATGAAGAGATCATACCCGCCGGTTGGCCAGGCCAACGCGGTGGCGGCAGCAGCAGCCTCGGCGTCGTCCGTGGCCTTCTTCTTGGCAGCGGGGTTGTCGGCCATGGTGTCGATGCAGGGAAAGTAGTGAAAGTAGAGGCTGACGCAACACTTTCCATTACATGTTATCAGTGAAATATATGTGATTTTCATCTTTCTAAAGGCTATTGATCTGACGTCAGATAACGAGCGATTTCGAGCAAAGGCCTTCAAATTCGACTTTACTCTTTCGCGACCGCTCGCAGGAGCGAGCGATTCCCAAGCGCGGAGCGCTCCGTCCCGGGCAGCCGGGCGCTTTTGTCAGAAGGATCGTAGGAGATGCAGAGGATTAGGCCAACTTCACCGCACGACCCATCTTGTCCGGGTGCGTCTGTTTGGACCCCCTAAATTATGTAAACAATGTTTTGATGGAGTAATGTATTTCGGGTGTTCCACTAAAAAAGATTGGCATACATATCGCGTCGATTGCCTAGGTTACAAGTATTATCAGGCAACCCATATTAGCGGGGAGTGGAGCGAACCGCTAGAGACATGGTGATCGATTTTAGGAACTTCCTGGAAGGTTCCTGCCTAGTCGGTTTTTCTAGGTTTTTTTAACCTTTTTTTCTTCTTTATTGTTTTTTCTAGATTTTTGTTTTCTTTTCCTATCTTTTGTATTTTTCATAATTTCTTTAAAATAAAATATTCACAACTTGTTTGAAACTTCAAAAACAATGTTTACATTTTCAAAAACTATTTGCATTTAAAAAGTTCGAAATTTTAAGAATTGTTCATGTTTTCCAAAATTGTTGTTACTTTTAAATTTTGTATAAAAAATGTTCATGTTTTCAAAAAAAATCAAATTAATTCAAAATTAGTTTAAAAAGTTCACACCTTCGAAAAAGGTTCGTACTTCTAAAAACCTTGTTTTTAAAAAAATGATCACCCTTTAAAACAAGGTTCACGGATATTTTCTAAATTTATCAACATTTTTCAAATTTTAAAAAATAATGAATCCATGAACTTTTTAGAAACACTAACTTTCTTCGGATTCTCATTTTTTGAATTTGCAAAAAAAATCTGTGAACTTATTTTGAATTTGTGAATATTTTTTTGAATCCACAAACATTTTCTGAATTTGTGATCTTTTCTTTCAATTCAGAAACATTTCATGAATTAGTAAAATTGTTTCAAATCCATGAACATTTTTTTAATTAAAATGAATCTGGCCAAAATATATATTTGAGGAAATAAAACCCACCGACCTAAAAAACCAAGAAAAAAAGAAGAAGCGTGCGCTGCTGGGAGACGCGCGTCTTATCGCGTGCCGGGCCTGGCCCATTTACCACGCCTGTACGGCTCGCCACGAGCGATACACAACATCGCCCATTGAAACCCTCGTCCCCAAATCATGTCCGTGACGGCGGATCCGGCCGGCGCCGGCGCCGGCGACGGCGACCGATCCCGTGGCGGCTGGTCCTTCTGGAACATGCAGAGGAACCGGGGCCTCTCGGCCGCCTCGACCTCCACCAACTGGGTCCTCTCGGCCACCACGAAGAACGAGGGCTACTCCATCTGGACCTCCGCGGGCGGCGAGTGGCGTCCCAGGCCCACGGACGCCCACGCCCCGGCGTACTACCACGACCTCGCCGAGTTGTACCTCGAGGCGGCCCGCCGCCTCCCCATCGCCGACATCCCGTACCTCGCCGACTGCATCTCCATCAGCGGCCTCGCCGTGGGCCTCGCCGACCCCGTCACCAACATCGTCCTCACCACCATCAACGCTTTCGCCAAGAGACCGTCCTACGTCCGGCCCCTAAAGCCAGATGATGCGCTAGAGAAAATCAGCAAGAAGACCACCTTCGTCGTCGGCGCTCGCGACTCCCGCACTGGCCTCATCAAGTTCTTGCTGTGCTACTTCCGCAACCTCACGCAGGATCAGGCGGAGAAATGCCTCGACGTGGCCGGCCACCACCTCCCCCTCGCCGTCCGCCTCGTCGAGGTGGGCCGCTGGGGCTCGGAGTCGGAGGTGGTTCCACTGCTGCAGCCGGATGCCGCCAGGACCAGGACGGCTTTGCGGCAGGCCGCCAAGTGCTCCAACACCGACGGCCTCGTGCGGCTCATGACGTGGAGGTACCCTCGTCGCCTCCTCGACCCTGTCCTCGATGATTTGCGCGGGGGCAAACAGCTTACCGCCGACTGCATCTACAAGATATGTGACCTGCTGCGATGTTCATGGCCGCCGGAGCCAACCCCTGCCCCAACTCCCGGCGTTTATCGGGACAACAGTGGGAACGTCACCACAATCACCAAGATCAGGAAAGACGTTTTCGCCACAACCACCGTATCTAAAGACCTTGTCGCGACGACCACGATCACCTCAACTTGTCCGAGCAATGGTGACTGCGCTCGAGACGACGGTGTCCATCTCTCAACTGAATTAGGCACAGAGATATCCTCCGGTGTGAACAGCACTACAGCAGAGTCTGCTCCTCGGGAGAACCCCGATTTCCTCCCATTGTTGAAGATGTCTCTCCTCGACACCGTGCATGGCTTCTACATCGACGCGCTGGGCATACTGCCCAGTCAGGCGTTACGCGACCGCCACCTCCTCCGTGCTGTCCTCACAGCCGGACATTGTTATGGCCCCTGGGACCCTGTGTCAAACATCATACTCAACTCCATCTGGTACGACGCTGTCTTCCCGCTCTCGGACGATGTCGCCAATCAGATTGGAGCAGCTGACATTCTCGATGCTCGCTCCATGACCCGTGTTGAATCTTGTTCGCTCGACGGCTTGGTTGCCTTTGTCCGCTATACCTACTCAATCTCGGAGCAAGAAGCAGTGGTGCTGCTCTGCCAACATCGCTTCAATCTCTCATACATGTTGCAGGGCCCAAAGAAGATATTCTTCAACTTAGCTTCTGCAGTACTGGTTGCCAAACACCCACAGCCTGCTGCCTTTGGGGATTTCCTCAATTCACTGACCCCAGCTAAACTTGTTCGCTTGCGCTCCCTTGTATCCGACAGAGGTCTCGGCTATGTTCTCTCTGGTGATACATTGGTGCGGCTAAAGAAGATGCTGACCAATGGAATAACATGCGTTGCGGCAGCAGCAGTGCAAAGTATGGCTCCTGATCTGCCCCAATCTGCTTTGGAGACACTGTCTGCTAGGAGGGAGACCTTCAAGTCTCAGCAGGATTATGTTCGCACAAAGTTGGAAAGCCTGCTACTCGACTATGGCCGCAATAAGGTATTAAACTAGCACGGTGTCCCGCGCAATCACGCATTTACGTGGCTTGATTTATCACTTTTTTTGTAGTATATGATATATTTTAAATGTTATTAGATAGACATTAGAATTATGGAAAAGCTCACAGTCGAAATTGATCATGCAAATATAAATTTTAGTTTACTTTTTGGTGAGGTAATTTGTGTTACTAGATGCGAATGTTTATCTAATTTGATTATACATGATCATATTTGAAACAAATAATTTTGTAAAATGTATGAGAACTTCGGTAAGGACATTGGCGAATGATAAATGGCCCGCCATGCAAAATCATGGATTTCCATAATAGTATCTCGTTTTCTCTTACACTTTTCATACTTTCGTTCTATTATTAGGATCTTACAGCTTAAATAATTCTAGACTACGTGGAGGTAGCTTCTTTTTCTGTTATTGTTTCAATAATAATATAATAGGTAGATAGTTTTAACCTGTAAATTAATTGCCGTCATCAGTTGTCGTTACAAACCTGGTTAACTTTCCACCTCATTGCTTGCTTTAGGGACACTTATACAGGCTTGGTATTGTTTGTGGAGTGACGACAGCCAGATATCACCTCTACTCAACTTGCTATCATGTAAACTTCCTGGCGAGCACGGATGTCCCAAATGATTCTACCAGACCGTGGGCACTCTTCTTTGCCGAATTCTGGAGCATAGTTGATCTTAGAGTTGAAGAGTCAACAAATGTGCCTTTCTGCTGCCCTGTGAGAGATTCCTTTAATGCGTATTCTAGTAAGCCCTCATCAGTATCAGCCATTAAACTTCTCTTACTTTACACAACTTTGACAGAGAGAGAATGAACAAGGGCATAGCTAAGAACCCTAACATTTACATAAAAGAATTTGCTTTTACTTGTTGTACGTACTTTGGTTAGTCTCTTACTTTAAATATGCAGTACTAGGATAAGGATGTGCCGCAAGCACTGAAGTCTGAACTTTCTGCAGAAATCACAGAAAGAAATACACATCATCAAATATGGTGTAGAATACTGTACTTCCATATTAAAAGCATATCATTAGGGGAATATGTGCATAATATTTTCAGTAGGGCAAAGTTACTTATTTTATTTTCAGACTGAAACATACTGAGACGAGAAATAGTTACTTGTAAATTTGCAGTTCTCCACACATAAGTACATTTTGAAAAATGTTACTCTTCTGGGTGGTCATAATTAAAAGGAGGTATTGCTTTCTAGCGCCTTGTACGTATTGTGGTGCTTTAGGTCTAGTCTAGCTAGGCACTGCTATGGTTTTTGCCCAGTTTTCCACAATAAACTGCGCAGTCCGTTTTTCGTTCTTCTTTTTTGGCATTGGCCTTTATGCGGTGCATTCCTCTTTTGGGGGTGTTCTTGTAATGCCTTCTTCTGATCAATGAATTTGGCAACTCTCCTGCCAACATTTGAAAATATATATTAAAAGGAGGTATACTATTCTGGATTTCGGCTTGTTTGGTCTTAACTCTTGAATTAACTATTGTCACTTCAATACAGTTGCAGAGGAATTATAATATGATTTTAATTTTGACATGTATGTATGTGTGTATGCATGCATGCATCATCTTTATGAGCATCTCATATTTTGGTTTTGTATACAGTTCGCTGCATCATTTGTGATCGTACTTCATGTAAGATTGCACATCCATCTTGTGATGAGAATGTGTATTTCACGGGCGGTAGCGCTCAGTATGGCTTTCCGGTACACTATAAGTGGGAAGCTGATCTAGGTGGAATGCTCGAATCTGACTTCATCTACTTCGATCGTGAAAGTGATGACCAGCTTGCAAAGATTCTATCAGAGGCGTCTTGTTCTTCATCATCCCCTAAGAAGACCAGACAGGAGTTTACTTGGTCACAGAGGAATACCAGAGCTAGAACCGATGCTGGTTTTGGCGTTGCCCCGGTCCCTTTCTAGAGGGTGTAAGTGGTTATATTGAGCAAGTATCCTGGTGCTGGCTGATGTGAGCTCATGTGGTACTGAGGTCAGCAAGCACTTTTGTGTATGTTATTGCTGTGGGCTTGGTTATGATTTATGAAGATATATGTCATGTGGCTGCGTTCACTGCTGTAAGACCTTGTGGTTGCATACATTCCTTACAAGTAATGTGCTCATTTAACATATTATGTTTTTCGAATGAAGAAATGGTTAAAAGATGCATTTACTAATGGAGTCAGCCTTGCAGGAATCGTTTCGGGAAATATTAGACCAAGCAAACAAAAGGCATACATACACGTTCAAGCCTCCTTGAGTAATGGGGTTCTACTGTGAGCTTCTTGAAATCGAAATTTTCCAAAAACTGACTTGCCACTCTTAAGTTTTCAATTCTTTGAAATATGCCCAAGTCTGTTTTCGCTTGTATTTCATTTCATATTTCTCAAAATGCCCCTGCCAATCAACATACACCTAGCTCCCCTCCCAATTGCTTCATATTTTGTGATGTTTGTACATTTGACTTGTTACAACGTGATGCTTTATATGACTGTAAAACAAGTCAATGTCATGCTCAAATTTTGGGTCACTTTTTACATCTTTGCTTTACAAATGAGTAGTTGTACAATACATGCAGAAAATTGTTGTTTTTATCTTCATTTCTCATGTAGCCCATAAAGCCACCGTCATCTTGATAAATAAAGTGATAGCATCAGCTCCATCGAGGTAGAGTCGGCGATGTTCGGAGACCTGGAGAGGCGGAGACCAATGAGGTGAGATGCTTTGTGCTTTCGTCATACCAAGGGCTCCTTTGACTCAAAGGAGATTCATAGGATTTTTTGGAGGCTTTAGATTCTTAGGAATTTTTCTTTTCCTACGGGCTCGTTCTATTTGTAGGGTTTCAACCCTTAGATTTTTTTTTAGCAAAGGATTCCTTTGCACTGTATTTTTGAGGGATTTTTTTATCCATGCCAACCTCATGTTAGAATTCCGTTGTTATTTATGCAGTATCAAACACTTGCTGATCCAAATTCTTGCAGTTTTCTAATACTATAAAATTTAAGAGGACATACCACTTCCATCAAGCGTTTAGAAAATCCCATGAATAGAAGAAGCCCGAATCTGAAGCTACTCAACTAAGGCCCTGTTTGTTTGAGCTTTTGCTTCTGCTTTTGCAGCTTTTTCATTTTGACAAAAAAACCCATAAAAGCTCCTAAATATGTGCTTTTGGAGTTTTTATGGTTTTTGATGAATCAATATAACAATATTTGGCTCCAAAAGCCATAAAAGCTCGAAAAGCACCTATTTAGGAGCTTTTATGGCTTTTTGGCCAAAGTGGAAAAGCTGCAAAAGGAGAAGCAAAAGCCCAAACAAACAGGGCCTTAGCTTTGCATTCTTGGTGGCTCTGGCTCAGTCGGATGGATACTACAAAGACGTGGAAATAGTTCAATATCTATCTAGCCCGTCTGAGTTTTTTTTTTCATGGATACTCAAAGATTGTGTATCATGTCATTGATAGAAGAGTCAAAAAAGTACAAGGAGGGTTACACCAGTGCATCTACGCGAATCGGCGTGAAGGTGAAGACCGGAGCAGGAAACATGGGTTGCTCAGCCGCAGAAACACAAAGGCCGCGCCCAGCATGGCCATTGCTGAGCGTCCTCCTGGATTGCATGTACGAGGCGCTAAACAGACAACACAACCAATCGAAGATGCAACTGCAGCGGTGCGTTCAAAGCCTCAAGGCGGTGAGGAGGATGATGGAGGAGAGCCCTCGGTGATGTGCGCTGGGGGCTAGAAAGTAGGGCGTGGCCCATTAGTCAACGAGGATCATTGCCGGTAATGGTAAGGCGGCTGTGGAGCGGTAGCAGGACAGCACCTCGTGCCAAACCTGGCGAGTGAAGGAGCAACTGATGAGGAGGTGCTGGAGATCATCAGGTATCTGGTGGCTGTGGAGCGGCACCAGGACAACACCTCATGCCAAACCTGGCGAGCGAAGGAGCAACCGTCGAGGAGGTGCTGGAGATCCTCAGGTATCTGGTCGCACAAGTAACAAACCTCCTCATGCGGAAGAGGCCCCAACGGCCGAGACGATCAGCAGTCCAGAATCGGTCCTGAACGGCGAGCCAAGAAAAAACCATGACGCGCGACAGCGCCCATGTCTTTGAGGTGATCCGCCAGTACGGGTCGGTGATCGAACCCTGAAAGGGGCCAAGGTTGTCTCGCCAGGGGTATTGTCCCCGGTTTCCGGGTATCTCACACGCTCTACGGGTCAAACGTCTAAGAGCACTCGACCACAGTACACATATATGATAATATAATTAAAAAAAAGATTATAATTGGCACCCTTCCAGTTTCCAGTAATTAAGAAAAATTCTGATCGTTGACTCCTGGAGCAAGCATATCGTCGAGGCGGCCATTTTGGTCGCAACTCCAGCCACAAGTCGGAGGAGACGAAGTAGACTTTGATTCCACAGCCCGAGCGACAGACCCTCGTGCGGTTACTGATCTTCTCCAATCCTCCACTTCGGTTAAAGCAGGCTTCGCGTCAAACGGCAGCCGCTCATCGCTCATCACATCAAAGAAAGAACCTACGCAGAACATCCATCCTTCCCCATCCTCTACCTTTCCAACACCACTGTGACACACAGTACCACGAACGCACCAGTGGAGGCGCACGGTGAAGTTGTGAGCGAGCCCGGCAGCGCACTCGTGGCCGGCCGAAAGCGAGCGAGGAGCGCAGCGCACACCGGAATGCAGTTTCCTGTCGCGTCGCCGTTGCTCACTCCTTCGAGACGCCCGCACACCGCACACCGATCGGCATCTAGTACTACAGCCAGTGGAGTCGCCTTCAGGATGGCAACTGGACGTCCAACAGAACCGCACGGCGGTTGATTAATGGCCTCTGACAGGATAGCCGAGCCAACCGAATATTACACTGTTGACAGACAGTGGCGTCGCGTTGCGTTTCAGCCGCGCGCTTGAGCAGCGTGCCAGCGTCGACGAAAGGCAACATAGTGGTGCTGTCGTCGTGCTGGTTTTCGCCGCGAGCGGCCCGGCTCCGGAGCCTCCGAGGTGACGAAATGACAGGGATAAGTGACATCGAGACACTACCAGCGGAAAGTACCTTGATCTCGGCAGAGGATTTGTGGCATAGGAGTGGGGGCGTTGTGGTAGTCCTTAATTACTGTCATCGTGTCCATGCATGGCATTTTTTTTACTCCCTCCGTTTCTAAATATAAGTCTTTTTAAAGATTGCACTACAAACTACATATTTTAGAGTGTAGATTCACTCATTTTGCTCCGTATGTAGTCCATAGTGGAATCTCTAAAAAGACTTATATTTAGGAACGGAGGGAGTACATAGGTTGCATGCTTTACCCATCCCGCCTCACATGTTTCCGAATCATAAATTTGAATCTATCATATCCATTAAACAAAAAGTTCAATTTATATTTCGTTTGCATATTCGTGTTCGTTGTGATGAGGTCTTTGAAACAAGACCACTTTTAATTATGTTTTGACAAGTTTTAAAAACTTCATCAAGTTTCAACCATTAAAACTTAATAAAAGACGAAGGATAAATTCAACATATCCCAAATACTAAACTTTAAACCCTAAGCCCTAAACGGCCAATAAGAATACATGATTTGGCATTTGATTGCTTATCTCAATCCACTACCGCCAATCAGACCATCCCTCAAGACGTGGAGCTTGGAGTATCGATTTTTACATGTCGTGCGAATTGGTCTGGTGTTGTTGTTTCGACCTTCAGTCTCCCTCTTTTCTCATCTATCTTCTTCCGCGTCCTGATAACGTGCCGCTTTTTCACCTATTCCTCCTCCCAATCAGACGGTGCATGATTGTTCACCGCATACGGTTAGAATGCATACGACCCACATGAGATTTCCCAGTTTAAGAATCCTACAATAGCAGCGAGGCCATTAATTAATTGATCACATGCTCAATTCAAATCCGACCAAGCGATCGAGAACTAAACCATGGTTGGGTGGGTTATTGGGTAATTGTACTTCTGGTGTACCATGGATCAAACACCAAAGTTGACACCTAAATCATATGATTTTTCAAGGGACGACGATGTTTCCATCTATAACGAGATGTCGGGATGTATATACATGGTGACTATCTCAAAATTAAGTCGCCAAAACTCATGTCTCAGGTATGCTTTTTTATGGCTGTCTTAAATATGCTATATGTGAGTGCATGCGTGAGGTGGTGTGCAACTCCGCAATTCTTTCAGGTTTTTCAAGTATATGCTCACATACATGTAGAAGATTATCTATGTACGATGGCAGGCTCATCAGCTCACATGTATCAACTTTGGCCCCATGCTTTGGACCGCCTCCGCACCTAATGTCTATAGAAGCTAGAATAGGGTGGACTCACATCTTAATCTGCAAACAAAGTTGTCATAAATAAGTCCCGGACGCCGACTGATCACCACACACGTTCCTAATTCATGCAAGATGGTTGCACCCGTAGCCGTACCAGGGCGAGCTCCCTCTTTAATCATTGTCCCAAACGGAGCAAACACACGCAGGACCGCAAAGACAAATACATTCATTCAGAAAAAGAATACATTCCGACAGCCTAACAGGCGATGCAACCCATCATCATGCATGCATGGCGCAGTCGTGCAACCCGGGCTTCCGCTGAGGCCCCGGATTTTTTAATAATAGGAGGCCCCAAAAGAAAATTGCTAATGATGTACCGTAGCAGCATAATGAGTGTTTGCAACAGCTCCTCTGAAACTTTCAGATTAGTTTTCCTCTTTCATGATGATGATGATTATGATTTGGTGCTCACTGCTCAACCTATCGGCTTGTTGGTTGCTCGCTCGCTTCATGATTTCAAGATGAGCGTTGCACCTGATGATGAGACATGCGTTGCCCTGTTATAAAGATGCACTATTAGTATATTCTCGCACGCATAATTCCCAAGGGTTGATTGGCGTTGACCAAATTAAAGTGCGACCTAGAGATTAAATACAGACACTCACCACACGTCAGTTGTTGCATTGCATGCAATGCAACTTGCAAAGCACATCCTGACTCAGGCCGGAAAACGGGAATCTATGTTGCTTTTGTTAAGTCTCAGTCGACCGGGACTTGGCTATAGTCAATGCTACTCCCTCCGTCCCATAAGTGTCAAAAACGCTCTTATATTATGAGACGGAGGGAATATATTAGTTTGATGTTGCCAAAATATTTTTAGTTATATATATATATTGACTGAGACCTAACCACATTGCTCAAAATGGTTTGTGGAGCCGATAAAACTACTACAGACATGCATGAGGATCACTGGGGAGGGAAGTGAGTGGAGGTGGAGCAAGAAGATTTTTTTTTTCGAAACGGAGGTAAAAGATTTGCCTCATCTATTAAATAAGAAGAGGATAGAGTTCGTTACAAGGGCACACTTTTACACGGCATGAAAGATTACTCACACAAAATAATGTTCTCTATTTTTTTTGCTCCGGCGGTGATCCAAAGGTTTGCCTCGCAGATGATGTTGTTTAGCAAGATTGGTGGTGGAGCACTCTTGTTCCGGAAAACACGGGCATTCCGCTCGTTCCAAATGGTCCATGACACGAGCATGGTTAGAGAGGCCATGGCCTTCCTGTTGGGGACTCCGGCGCCGGTCCTATTTGTCCACCATTCCTTGACCGAACTCTCAAGATGCCACATAGAGGTGTCCATATGATGAAACCCATATTTTGCAATGACCAAGTTCCATAGCCTAATGGTGAAGCGGCATTTGAAGAAAAGATGCGGTCCACTTTCTTGCTCTCGCTTGCAAAGGGTGCAAAGACCATAATTTGGCCATCCACGTTTTTGTAGTCTATCCGCAGTCCAAATTCTGTCTTGGATAGCCAACCAAGCGAAGAATTTAGCCTTTGGTGGCGCCCAAGTTTTCCAAACCATTTGGTCCATGGGAGAGAGAACCAAGCCAAGGAATTGGGCCTTGTAGGCGGAGGCCGCAGTGTAGTGCCCGCTTGTCGTATGCTTCCACACAATAGTATCTTCAGAGAGTGCATCCAGATGCACATCATTCACAAGTGCCCATAGGGTGAAGAATTTGTTGGGAAACGTAGTAATTTCAAAAAAATTCCTACGCACACGCAAGATCATGGTGATGCATAGCAACGAGAGGGGAGAGTGTTGTCTACGTACCCTCGTAGACCGTAAGCGGAAGCGTTATATCAACGCGGTTGATGTAGTCGTACGTCTTCACGATCCGACCGATCCAAGTACCGAAAGCACGGCACCTCCGAGTTCTGCACACGTTCAGCTCGATGACGTCCCCGCCTTCTCGATCCAGCAAGAGGGGCGAAGTAGTAGATGAGTTCCGGCAGCACGACGGCGTGGTGATGGTGTTGGTGAAGAACAATCTTCGCAGGGCTTCGCCTAAGCACTACGAAAACTATGACGGAGGATAAACTAGAGGGGACGGGGTTGCCGGTACACGGCTTGGTGTTTCTTGATGTGTCTTGGGTGCTAGCCCTACCCCTCTATTTATATGTTGAGCCTTGGGGTCGAAACTTGGAGTAAAAGCCTCCACAAAGTCGGTTTCACCCGAAAGGCAAGAGTCCTTCTCGGACTCCAGGGCCAGACGCCAGGGTTCCCGACGTCTTGACCCAGACGTCAGGGACCCTGGCGTCTGGCCCCTGGACTCCGCAAAACTTCCTTTTGCGCTTTCCAAAAACCTTGTGGGCTTTCCCCTTTGGCCCAAACAAAGTGTTCTCGTACCCAAACATTTCGGGAAACATCCGGAACCCCTTCTGGTGAATTCCGGAACCCTTCCGGAGTCCAAACACTATTATCCCATATATCAATCTTTATCTCCGGACCATTCCGGAGTTCCTCGTCATGTCCGTGATCTTATCCGGAACTCCGAACAACATTCGGTTACCAACATACATAACTCATAAATACTATATCGTCAACGAACGTTAAGCGTGCGGACCCTACGGGTTCGAGAACTATGTAGACATGACCGAGACACTTCTCTGGTCAATAACCAATAGCGGAACCTGGATGCCCATATTGGCTCCTACATATTCTACGAAGATCTTTATCGGTTGAACCGCATAACAACATACGTTGTTCCCTTTATCATCGGTATGTTACTTGCCCGAGATTCGATCGTCGGTATCTTAATACCTAGTTCAATCTCGTTACCGACAAATCTCTTTACTCGTTCTGTAATACATCATTCCGCAACTAACTCATTAGTTGCAATGCTTGCAAGGCTTATAGTGATGTGCGTTACCGAGTGGGCCCAGAGATACCTCTCCGACAATCGGAGTGACAAATCCTAATCTCGAAATACGCCACCAACAAGTACCTTTGGAGACACCTGTAGAGCACCTTTATAATCACCCAGTTACGTTGTGACGTTTGGTAGCACACAAAGTGTTCCTCCGGTAAACGGGAGTTGCATAATCTCATAGTCATAGGAACATGTATAAGTCATGAAGAAAGCAATAGCAGAATACTAAACGATCGTGTGCTAAGCTAACGGAATGGGTCAAGTCAATCACATCATTCTCCTAATGATGTGATCCCGTTAATCAAATGACAACTCATGTCAATGGCTAGGAAATATAACCATCTTTGATCAACGAGCTAGTCAAGTAGAGGCATACTAGTGACACTTTGTTTGTCTATGTATTCACACATGTACTAAGTTTCCGGTTAATACAACTCTAGCATGAATAATAAACATTTATCATGATATAAGGAAATAAATAATAACTTATTATTGCCTCTAGGGCATATTTCCTTCAGTCTCCCACTTGCACTAGAGTCAATAATCTAGATCACATCGCCATGTGATTAACATCAATAGTTCACATCACCATGTGATTAACACCCATAATTCACATCGTCATGTGACCAACACCCAAAGGGTTTACTAGAGTCAATAATCTAGTTCACATTGCTATGTGATTAACACCCAAAGTGTTGAGGATATAGACCTTAGAGTCACCCGCCAGGAGGGGCCGGGTTACTCTTCGGATGGTCATTGCCAGAAGCCCGGAGCCAAGTTTCAAGACGATGGGCCAGAGATGGGTTGAGACCCGGATATGGCTTAGGGCCTGTAGTTACAATCATTATTATAGTAGACTTGTAGTGTAAGGCAAGTATAGTTTAGAGTCCGAGCCGGACGTTCTTATGAGCCGGCCGGGACTCTAAGGGCTGCTGGGCGTCAGCCTCCCTATATAAAGGGACGACCCGGCAGCGGTTCGAGGGCGACAACAATCTCATCGAGAGCCGGGCATAGCTATTTAGCTCCCTGGCGATCGTAACCCTAATCGATAACACCTCAAACTGGACGTAGGCTTTTACCTTCACCGTAAGGGGCCGAACCAGTATAAACCTTCGTGTTCCTTGTCCCGCATAACCCCTTCAAGCTTCCTAGTTGCGATGGCTCCACGACTAAGTCCTAGCTCGAGGACATCTGCCATGACAACTCCACGACAGTTGGCGCCCACCGTGGGGCTCGCGCACGGTGGATTTGAGTTCTTGAAGGGCAGCTTCGAAGGGCTCAAGGGATACGCTGTGGGCCGGATGACCAAGAGTCGTCGCGGCAAGCTCTACATCAACGATGCGGACTGGGGCCCCGACGCCGGCTCAATTGAGTACGGGTACCGGGTCCCCTTTGGCGGAATTCATGTCTTCATTGGCAAGATTGGTGAGCCAGGCCCCGAGCCGGATCTCTGCGCCGATCTCATCGAAACGGCTCAGCGTGCACGACCCGCCCGGGCCCGGCCTGCCTTAAAGCATGCTTTTGTGGGGTGTATCCATGGAGGACTCTCCGATCGATCTGGATCCGGTGATGAGACGGCCGCCGGCTGCGACGGCGAGTCGGCCACCGATGAATCAAACTCGCTGTACCAACTTCAAGATGGCAGGCTCATGGGTTGTTCCGACGACGACAGTATTCCGGACCTCTTTGAGCCGCCAAGTCAGGTTGGAGTTTTTATGGCTGGTGCGCAGCCTGTTCAGAACTCCGCTGCTGGATCGGGAAACCCGGTGCCTTCTCCGGCTCAGGTGCTGATGGATCTCACGGACAAAATGGCGGCCCTGTTAACCGCCACGGTTGACCCGGCGAATCAAGCTCAGCATGATGCTGAGGTGGCACAGTTAAAATTGGATCTGATAAAAGCTAAAGAGGATCTGGCAGCGGAAGGAATCAGGCTGGCTGCGGAGCGGGCGGCTCTCGACGCCCGGACTCAGCTGATTCAGGCGCAGTCCTTCCAACTCACGATGGATCAGAACGCGGCCAACGAGGTCATGAGAAGGAGGCATCAGAAGGCCCAGTCTCGACTCCCGCTGGTTTACGATCCACGCAATCTCTTCAACACGCCGGGTGCAGGGTCTAGTAACCCGCCAGGGGTCATTGCGCCCGGGTCGGGACCCCTTATTCAGCCACGAGTGATGGGGCCTCCCCAGGTGCCCCCTGCCCCGCCTCAGTATGTGCCAATACCCCCGGGTCATTACGATAACCCGCTGGAGAACATGGTAGCTGCGGCAGCACGGCTGGCGGCTCTCCCCGTTGACGGCGACTCTCCGGTGGCCATCGAAACCCGTCGGGTCAGGGAACTCCTGCAGACAGCACTAGCACAGCAAGAGGCGTACTCCTACAGCCGGGACAGGATCCACTCGACCCCTCGTCCAGGCCAGAGCCCGAGTTACAGCAGGCACATGGTCTCAGCAACCGGCTCAAGTAATGTCCGACGCCATGACCCGCCCCCTGGCCATGGCCCGGCTCATAACGGAGCCTTTTATGCAGCAGACCAAGCGCGGCAAGAGGCGGAGCAGGTGCCTCAGTTGACTGCTTACCAGACCCCCCGGCTTATCCGACGACGTCCGTTGATGTGGGTGTTTCTACCAGGACCGGGGGTGTTCCTTGTTTGGTGCCAGCCATCCGTAATGAACGTCTACCTAAGGACTTCAAGGGCCCTAGGAAGGTGCCTAACTATACAGCGGACTTACAGCCTGCAGCCTGGATTGAGAGTTATGAGATGGCTATGGAATTGCTGGAAGTCAGTGAGGCGGCCATGGCCAAATACTTCACCATGATGTTAGATGGAACTGCCCGCACGTGGTTGAAAGGGCTACCACCGAACTCCATTGGATCTTGGGCTGAGCTGAAAGCCCGGTTCATTCAAAACTTCAAAGATACCTGTAGGCAGTCTATGTCAATTGTGGATCTAACTAACTGCAAGCAGCAGGAGGGCGAATCCACGACCCATTGGGTTCGCCGGGTCAAGGAGACCATACATTCGTCGGATAAGATGGATGCCGGCTCTGCAGTCTTAATGTTGGAACAAAACTGTCGCTTTGTGCCCCTAAAGATGAAACTTGGGCGGCTTAAACGTGACTGCACTGATATGGGTACGCTAATGGCGGCTCTTGTCAAGTACGCCGATTCTGATGGTACCAAGGATCCCCCTTCAGACGATGAAAGGACAGGGAAGGGAAAGAAGAACGGCAATGGCAAGGGTCCTCAGTTTAACCCGGGGAACCAAGGAGGAGGCAAGCGTAAGGCCGATGGCAGCCTAGAGTTTGTAGCCAACGCCAACTCCCGAGGGAATAACCAGCGACGCAAGGGGAGGCCCCCTCCCCGAGGCGGCGGGTCAGGTCCAACGCTGGAGCAGCTGTTGAATGAACCTTGTCCGAGGCATGGCTCCAGAGAAAAGCCAGCGACTCATCTGTGGAAGGATTGCGCAATCATGAAGGCCTTTAAGAGCTACAATGGCCCGGGCGGCGGCTCAGGCGCCGGCGGCTTTCATGGCCCGGGCGGCGGCTCAAATTCCGGTCCTCAGAACGGTCAAGGGGGCTTTAATCAACAGTCTGGTCAGGGTCATCAACAGCAGCAGGGGGGTTATCAGACCAACCCAAAGCAGCTTAGCGGTGGACAGTATCATGTGTTCACCACCAGTTTGTGCAAACGGGATCAGAAGCTTCACAAGAGAGCTGTTCATGCTGTTGAACCGGCGGTTCCACGCTACTTACGGTGGTCTGAGCAGCCTATAGTGTGGAGTAGGGAGGATCACCCTCCCCGGGTGGATAACCCAGGCCACTTGGCCTTAGTGGTAGCACCTCAGGTGGGAGGTTATAAGTTCACAAAGGTACTCATGGATGGAGGTAGCAGCATCAACATCCTCTATTACGAGACTTTTCGCCGTATGGGGCTGGTTGATAAGAACCTCAGCCAGTCAAACACTATCTTCCATGGTGTGGTACCTGGTAAATCGGCTTATCCAGTCGGCAAGATCGAATTAGAAGTGGCTTTTGGTGATGCGAACAACTACAGGGTGGAGAAATTGACCTTTGAGGTGGTCAAGATAAGAAGTCCATACCATGCTATATTTGGACGGCCGGCTTATGCCAAGTTCATGGCACGGCCGTGTTACGTGTACTTACAGCTCAAGATGCCGGGTCACAATGGGACCATCACGGTTCACGGCAGCCGGAAAGTGGCTCTCGAGTGTGAGGAAGGTGATGCAGCTTATGCAGAGTCTGTTTGTGCAACAGAGGAGTTGAAGTTTTACAAAGACAATGTTGACCCAACAGACATGACTTCTCTAAAGAAGCCGACTACAGATGCTGAGCCGGCGATGAAATTTAAGTCGGCTGATGAAACTAAGCTTGTTGATTTTGTTCCAGGGGATTCGTCTCAGCAGTTTAGCATCAGTGCCAATCTGGATCCAAAATAGGAAAGCGCACTCATCGAGTTCATCCGTGAGAACAGGGACATCTCGCATGGAAGCCTTCTGACATGCCAGGTGTACCTAGAGAACTCGCTGAGCATACTCTCAATATTGATCCGAAGTTTAAGCCAGTTAGACAGTTCCTTCGACGGTTTAATGAGGAGAGGCGGAAAGCCATTGGTGAGGAAGTGGCCCGGCTCTTGGCGGCCGGGTTTATTGTTGAAGTTTTTCACCCAGAATGGTTGGCTAACCCGGTGCTTGTGCTCAAGAAGAACGGCACCTGGCGGATGTGTGTGGACTACACGGATTTGAACAAGGCGTGTCCGGCTGATCCTTTTGCTCTCCCCCGTATTGATCAAATCATTGATGCTACGGCAGGTTGTGCACGCTTAAGTTTCTTGGATGCTTATTCCGGGTATCATCAGATTAAAATGGCAGTTAAGGACCAGGAGAAGACGGCGTTCATCACTCCCTTTGGAGCCTTCTGCTATGTGTCTATGCCCTTCGGACTCAAGTGTGCACAGGCGAATTACCAGCGTTGTGTACAGAATTGTCTTCATAAACAGATCGGGCGCAATGTTCACGCTTACGTGGACGATATTGTGGTTAAATCCATCAAAGAGGAAACCCTGATAGATGACTTAAGGGAAACCTTCGATAATCTCCGGGTCTATAAGATGATGCTTAACCCGGCCAAGTGTGTTTTTGGTGTTCCTGCAGGCAAACTATTGGGTTTCTTGGTTTCTGACAGAGGCATTGAGGCTAACCCGGAGAAGATCAAGGCTATCACCTCCCTAGCTAAGCCGGCATGTATAAATGACGTTCAGCGTTTGGCGGGTCGCATCGCTGCTTTAAGCCGGTTTATAAGCCGTTTGGGTGAGAAGGCTATGCCCCTATATCAGTTGATGAAGAAAACTGATAACTTTGTCTGGAATGATGTAGCGAATACCGCTTTTGAGGATTTGAAAAAGCAACTGGCAGAGCCCCCCGTCCTTGCTGCTCCGGTTGATAAGGAGCCCTTGCTACTATATGTGGCGGCAAACGCACGAGCCGTCAGCGTGGCTATTGTGATGGAGCGCAAGGAGGCGGGTAAGGAGCATCCGGTTCAGCGGCCGGTTTATTATGTCAGCGAGGTGCTCATTGAGTCCAAGCAGCGGTACCCGCATTGGCAGAAGCTCGTATATGGTGTGTTCATGGCGAGCCGGAAGCTCACGCATTATTTTCAGGGTCATCCCATCACTGTGGTCAGTTCTGCCCCTCTTGGTGATATTATCCAGAACAGAGAGGCTACAGGGAGAATTGCTAAGTGGGCTATAGAACTTGGACCTCATGGCCTCAAATATGTGCCACGCACTGCTGTTAAATCTCAGGCTTTGGTGGATTTCATCAATGATTGGACGGAGTCTCAAGTGCCTGAGCAAAAGCCGGATAACACTTATTGGACTATCCACTTCGATGGATCCAGACAGTTGGAGGGCTCGGGGGCTGGTGTTGTATTGGCTTCCCCTAAAGGTGACAAGTTCCATTATGTGCTACGGTTGATGTTTCCTTGCACTAACAATGCGGCTGAATACGAGGCTTTGCTCCACGGTCTTCGGGTGGCTAAGGAGATGAGCTTAAGCCGGGTAAGGTGCTTCGGTGACTCAGACTTGGTGGCTCAACAAGTATCCGGCACCTGGGATTCTAAGGATCCTCTCATGGCGGCTTATCGCCGCGAGGTTGATGCCATTGCTAGGCATTTCTAGGGATACCAAGTGGAGCACATTGATCGCAGGAAGAACGAGGTGGCTGATGCTTTAAGCCGGCTAGGCTCTCAGCGAAAGCCGGTGCCGCCTAACACTTTCCTGGATGTCCTGTATAACCCCTCGGTTAAGTTGCCTACAGAAGAGGACTTGGCTATCCCTGACCCGGAGGCACGACTGGTGGCGGCTCTTCATGTCACGCCAGACTGGACAATGCCATATCTGGCTTATATAACCCGGGGAGAGTTGCCTGAGGATGAAACTTTGGCCAGGCAAATCACCCGACGGGCCAAGTCAATGATCGTCATCGATGGCGAGTTACATCATCGCAGTGTTTCGGGGGTATTTCAACGTTGTATCTCCCCTGAGGAGGGCCAAGAGATCTTGCGGGAGATCCATGAAGGGGATTGTGGTCATCATGCCGGCTCAAAATCTCTTGTAGCCAAGGCTTTCCGTCATGGTTTTTATTGGCTGACGGCTCACGCTGATGCAGAGGACTTGGTCAGTAAATGTGATGGTTGCCAAAGGTTCTCACGACGGGCTCATGTGCCGGCTCAGGAGTTGAGGATGATCCCAATCACTTGGCCCTTTGCGGTCTGGGGGCTTGATATGGTTGGGCCTTTTAAACGGTCCAAGGATAAGAAGACCCACCTCTTGGTGGCAGTTGACAAATTCACGAAGTGGGTGGAGGCTGAGCCAGTTAGCAAGTGCGATGCAGCCACGGCGGTTCAATTTATGAAAAAGGTGATTTTCCGCTTCGGCTTTCCGCACAGCATCATAACTGACAATGGCACCAATCTATCCAAGGGTGCTATGGAAGAGTTTTGTCAACGAGAGCATATCCGACTTGATGTTTCCTCAGTGGCTCATCCCCAATCCAATGGTCAAGCTGAGAGAGCTAACCAGGAGATTCTGAAGGGTATCAAGCCCCGGCTTTTGGTCCCTTTGCAACGGACGCCGGGTTGTTGGGTGGAGGAGTTGCCCTCCGTCTTATGGAGCATCAACACTACTCCTAACAGGTCTACAGGCTTCACGCCTTTCTTCATGGTTTATGGAGCAGAAGCAGTCCTCCCCAGCGACATCCGTCACGATTCACCTCGTGTGGCGGCTAATGTTGAGACGGATAATGAACAGGCGCGCCAAGATGCTCTGGACTTGTTGGACGAACAGCGTGATGTGGCAGCAGCCCGTTCAGCGATTTACCAACAAGACCTGCGCTGTTATCATAGCCGCCGGGTCAAATCCCGGGTCTTCCAGGAAGGTGACCTTGTGCTCCGACTCATCCAGGATCAAACAGATGCACACAAGTTATCCCCACCTTGGGAAGGGCCCTTTGTGGTCAGTAAAAACTTGCACAACGGGTCATATTACCTCATTGATATTCGGGAACATAAAGATTCGCGTAAATCTGAGGAGGAGACCCGTCGGCCGTGGAATATAGCTCAGCTTCGGCCTTACTACACTTGAGCTACCGGCTCTCGTGGTGTACATATTTATCTCAGACATGTATATATTATGATAAGCAATAAAGCAGGACCTCTGTCCTTTTTTCTCCTCCAATTATGCATGTGTTCTTTTTTACATGCTGATTTAAAGGAGGATCCGGCTTATGATCGTATTCGAGTCTAGCCGTAAGCAGTAAGGTCACTTGGGGGCTTCCTGTTCAAACATGGGTCGTATTCGAACCAAAGAGAACATAGCTGTCGATACCCACTTGATCGGCAAAGTGCCGAGCTCATTGGGAAGTTAACTTTGGTCATATTTGAATCACAGTTTAACCCCTCTGAGAACCGACGTGGATCGTATTCGAATCAGCGTCGTTAAACAATTTTAAGAATCACTTGGGGGCTTCCTGTTCAAACATGGGTCGTATTCGAACCAAAGAGAACATAGCTGTCGGTACCCTCTTGATTGGCATCGCCACACCCACTGGGGGCTATATGATCGTATCCGAATCTTGGCTTAACCCCTTTTGGGCCGGGTCTCTGGTCGTATTCGAACTGGAAGCCCCTAAGTTCTGATTTATCACAAGTTTACTCTGATTATGACAAAGTGTGCATGGCCGGATCTCACTTGCCGGTTTAATTTTGGTTTATCTTGTTAGTTGAACATCATGCATGTCATCAAGGCAAGTAAATTAGAGTTAAGATACCAACCGTGCTACCCGGGTTATTTAATCCGGAAGTCTGCTTACAGGCCGTTAAGTGTGTTATCACGGCTATGTTCAGAGTATAACTAAGGACCGGTCTTTTTTGATTCATATTCCGGGTTATCCATCTTAAACACCTGATTCTCAGGGTGGTAAGCCGCCTTGAGACTTGCGATTTGCCTTTCTATGCAGATACTTAAAGGCACCTTTTAAGGTTGAGAAGGACAAAGGGATAATTATAACCCGGAGGAACACCAAAAGGATAACTTCAAGGGATTTCAGCATTCATTACGTGCACGATGGCACGGCAGAGATAAATTGTTGCACCTATTCTATTACAAAATTCATCAAGTCTCAAGGATGGAGCGTTGTTCGGTGAACCGCCAGCCGCTTTATGATGCCTGCTGAGTTGAAGTCCCCGGCTCGTTCCTGTCTTCTGCTCCGGCTGATCCCAAGACCTCGAAGGTTGACGACTTCCAGTTGATGCCGCTGAGAGCTTCGAACTGGGCTTCTTCGTCAATTAACCCGGCCGGGTCAATCTCCGGGGCGAAGGTGTGCTGACGAGCCGGAGGAATCAGATTGAGAGCTTCATAGCGAGGGGTTGGAATCCTCTGATTCTCCGCATTGTACCCCGGCTGATACTTGGTTAAGTCGGTGTCATTCCCGATGATGGTGGCCACCGGGCGTACAGCCTTCACACACGCCGCGAAATCCCTCTGGTCGAAGGCTGAGCCGTCTTCCTTCAGGCTTGGGTAACCCAGGGCGATGTCTGCCGGGTATAGCTCCGGCAGGAATGCTTTGGCCCGGCTCAGTGCGGCAATTGCTCCGGCTCTCGCGGGTGCTCGTCGTAGCTCCTGGATCCGCTGCGGCAGAACTGCGAGCCGGTGCAGGACTTCGGCCAGATGAGTGGGCACCTCGTTGGATAGGGCCACCACAGCTAAGGCACGCTGTGACCCGGTGTAGAGCTGTTCCACCAGGGTGTACACGGCCTTTAACTTGGTGACCACGCTCTGGTTAAGGTTGGCGCTTCTGGGACCTGTTTAACAACATCAGATAAGCCGGTGACAAGGATGAATCAGGAGATGTAAACATGGATGAAAGCCGGTGAGGCGACTTACCGAAGATGGCGGCTACCATTTGGGAAACCTGGCGCTTTAGGCCGGAGAGCTCGGCGGTTTTCTCAGAGAGCGCCTTCTCCGCCTGTTCCGCCCGGGTCACTAGTGCGGCCTTCTCCTCAGCCCAGGCCTTCCGCTCAGCATAGAATTCGGTCTTCAGCTTCTCTTGAGCGGCAATGCTGGAGACAAACTTGGCGTTTGCCTTCCGGGTCTCCATCTCCTGTGTCTTCAGCCGGCTCTTGAGATCCGCAAGGTCCGACTCTAATTTCTTGCCAATAGCCTGCATATATTTCCGGGTTATTAACAGTCATTATATAAGTCCCAAGCGCTTTCCAAGCAAAGACACTTGGCACTTGGGGGCTAATGCATATTGAACGTATCTATCTATGTACTGCCGGTTCAGTTGAGTAAGCCGGGACCTAAGTCTACAACATATTCAAGTATAAGTCGTCGACTTGGGGGCTAGCATGACAAGGGTCACTATGTAGTAAGTAAGAAGACAACAGAAGGATACCTCAGATTTTTGTTGGATCTGGTTGACCATGGCGATCTCGGCGTCCCGGCTCTTGTGAACTTGGCTGATGTAGCCAGAGACGAGCTCTCCAATGCTCAAGTCGGTGTAGCTGGAGAGGTCCAGATTCACCCGGTGGGGCTGCAGCAACTCGCCCTTCGCGGAGCATTTGGCTAGCACGGTCGGTCTCCCCGGCTCAACATACTCCGTCCGGGTAATTACCACGTCCGGGTCGTCAGCTGGTGGGGCTGAGCCGGAGGCCTCCGGGTTAACCGACGCTTCGGTCGTTGTCTTGGTAGTCGGGGCAGGGGCTTCAGGCGTCGTGTCCATGGGAATGGTGGCCTCGGGGGCGGAGGCAGCTGGCGGCTCTTGAGCCGTCGCCTCCGGCTCAGGCAAGTCTGGCACTCCGGCTGACCTGGTCTTCTTTGCTCTTTTGGTGAGCTTTGCCTGGGCACTGAAAAGGCAGAAGTGTTAGGCATACAAAGAGTAAGTACAGACAGATAATGTAAGGAGATTGTTATTACCCGGGTGCAGTCTTGAAGGCCGGCAGACTTGACTGCATGGAGTCACCCGAAGAGGGGGAGGTCTCCTGATAATTGGAGTCAGAAGAGTTGAGTGGCTGACGGATAACACCCGCCAACGGATGAAAGGGGTACAGGTGAGAAAAAACCTCAGTGTGACGCTTCCTGGTTGCGTCGGGTAACCCGGCGGAGAGGTCGGTGTCTTTGCGGGCCCGGGTGTGACGCCGACTTTCGTGAACCTGCTGCTTCAAAAGAAATTGAGGGTCTTGATGAGCTAATGGATGTGAAAAGCTTACTTTCCGGGTTACTCTTCGGACTTTCAGCTGTGGCAAAGGCTCCGAGTCAGAGGAAAGTGACATTACCTCTTCAACCACCGGGTTACTGGCGCCGGTGTCATCCTGTCAATGAGCAAATGTTGATAAGGCGGACAGCAACAAACAACAAATATGTCAAGACTTTAAAGGTTTAAGGATTACCTCTGACTCGGAGCTGTCGCTTAATTGCAGTAGCTCCGAAGCAGTGGGTCTGCTTCCCTTTTTGCGAGGGGCGGCTTTCTTGGCGGCTTTCTTTGCTTTTCGGGCTTTCTTGGCCGCCTCATGGTCATATTTGACCCGCCAGAATTTATCATCAGCCTGAGAGATACAATGATTGATTCTTAAAACGGTTCAGTTGAAGGTTATATGCAGACGAAGATAAAGGTTAAAGTCAGCGGCTTACCGCTGGGGCTGGATTGGTCTTGCAGAAGGGGGCTAGCCCGGTTCTTCCGCAGTCTGCCAAGCTCTCGTTTAGAAGAGCCTTGGTATCTTCCTCTGCAACGTCTTCTGGAAGATCATTGCGACTGTGCCTCTGCGGGTCATCCTTTCGCCCGGTGTACTCACACATTAAGCCGGGGCGGCGGCTCAATGGGATCACCCGCCATGAGATCCAGACCCGGACCAGGTCAATTCTGTTCAGACCGTTGCCTAGCAGGGCCTTGATCTTATTGATCGTTGGAAGCAGAGGCTGGCGTTCCGCGGCAGTCAGTTTGTCAGATAGCGGATGAGTCGGCTCTAGGCGCGTTGGGCGAAAGCCGGGCAGCGGGTTCTCATCAGCCGGGGACGTATCTTGGCAGTAGAACCAAGTCATATTCCAGTCCTTAGGGTGGCTCGGCGGCTCTGCGTAAGGGAACAGACAGTCCCTACACCGCTGGATGGAGATGCCGCCTAATTCCAGACTTGGCCCATTGGCACACTCATTTTGGCGGTTTAAATAAAACAGCTCTCTGAAGAGCAGCAGACTCGGCTCTTCTCCAAGATACACTTCACAAAAGACTTGGAAGTTGCAGATGTTGGATACGGAGTTGGGTCCTATATCCTGAGGCCGAAGGTCAAAGAAGTTGAGCACGTCCCGGAAGAATTTTGAGCCGGGCGGTGCGAAGCCCCGGCTCATATGGTCCGCAAAGATCACTACCTCCCCGTCCCTCGGCTGTGGTCTTTCTTCTGACGGATCAGGGGCACGGTAGGACATCACTTCCTTCTTGGGCAGATATCCGGATTTAACGAAGTTGGCCAGGGTCTCGTCAGTGACGTTGGATCTCATCCAGTTGCAAGTGATGGGAGCCTTGGGAGGCATGGTGAAGGTTGGTGGTCTATGATAAAGAGAAAAGTGTCCGGGTTAATTGTAAGCCGGAGATTATCATTCAAACTAAGATGGCGGCTTATGAAGGGGACTAATGATATATATTCAGATACGGTGGGTTATTTAAGCCGCAGGGGGATTCAAAGTAATTTGGTTATCTACGGTTTTACCAGAGTTAAGCTGGAGGATTCTATAGAGCATAGTTCTCTTAAAACCGGAAAAGTTCTATGGCGCATGTTTTCTTTAAACCGGAGATATAAGCCGCCAAGATTCAAGGGCTGCAGTTTTTACTAAGTGTGGTAAAACAGGTTTCACATATTGCAGTAACTTTTTTGGATCAAAATGGTCGGGTGAAATGAAAATTTTCTAGACCTAAAAAACAGAGGCAGGAGAAGTTCTTGAGGTTGAACACGGTTCTTATGCAGTAAAAGGAGGGCTTCTTGCAGGTGAAATGGATCTCAAACATCTACCGCAGTGGTTCTACGCAGAGTTAAGATCAAGAGAAGGGTGGTAAAAAACAAAACTACCGCAGGCCGCAACGAACTATGAAGAACTGGAGGAACCCTACTGTAGATCTACTCTACGGGGTGGTGAGAACTTACCGGAGCTGAACAGGTGCGGGAGTCGCCGCCGTTTGTCTGGTCCGGGTCAGGGTGATGCAGCGGCCAAGGTTGACGAAGGTCGGAGGCGAGACGACGGCGGCGGAGCACGAGCTCGGGCAGAGGAGCGACGGCGCGAGGAGGAAGAAAGGGAGCGTGAGAAGAGCACGTTGGGCCGGCCTATTTATAAGGTGAAGTCATAAGTGGGCGCGAGATTCAAGGAGACCACGGCGTGGTTATCTCCCCCTCACGACGCCTCGATTTTCGGAAAGACAGTAAAAGCAAAGATCCGTTGCGGATCTGGCGCAGTAAAAAACGGACTTAATGGAGGATGACGTCACGGCGGATTATCCGGAGTCCAGAGGATGACGTCACTCCGGGTTATGGCCTTCACATGAATGGTAAGCCGGAGATTTTCTCTGTCGGCAGAGTTGAAGATTGACACGAGCCGGCTCAATTCAATCTGGGGCCTAATGTTGAGGATATAGACCTTAGAGTCACCCGCCAGGAGGGGCCGGGTTACTCTTCGGATGGTCATTGCCAGAAGCCCAGAGCCAAGTTTCAAGACGATGGGCCAGAGATGGGTTGAGACCCGGATATGGCTTAGGGCCTGTAGTTACAATCATTATTATAGTAGACTTGTAGTGTAAGGCAAGTATAGTTTAGAGTCCGAGCCGGACTTTCTTATGAGCCGGCCGGGACTCTAAGGGCTGCTGGGCGTCAGCCTCCCTATATAAAGGGACGACCCGGCAGCGGTTCGAGGGCGACAACAATCTCATCGAGAGCCGGGCATAGCTATTTAGCTCCCTGGCGATCGTAACCCTAATCGATAACACCTCAAACTGGACGTAGGCTTTTACCTTCACCGTAAGGGGCCGAACCAGTATAAACCTTCGTGTTCCTTGTCCCGCATAACCCCTTCAAGCTTCCTAGTTGCGATGGCTCCACGACTAAGTCCTAGCTCGAGGACATCTGCCGTGACAACTCCACGACACAAAGAGTACTAAGGTGTGATCATGTTTTGCTTGTGAGAGAAGTTTAGTCAACGGGTCTGACATATTCAGATCCGTATGTATTTTGCAAATTTCTATGTCTACAATGCTCTGCACGGAGCTACTTTAGCTAATTGCTCCCACTTTCCATATGTATCCAGATTAAGACTTAGAGTCATCTGTGTCAGTGCCAAAACTTGTATCGACGTAACCCTTTACGACGAACCTTTTGTCACCTCCATAATCGAGAAACATATCCTTATTCTACTAAGGATAATTTTGACCGTTGTTCAGTGATCTACTCCTAGATCACTATTGTACTCCCTTGCCAAATATCAGTGTAGGGTATACAATAGATCTGGTACACAGCATGGCATACTTTATAGAACCATAGGGAATGACTTTCATTCTCTTTCTATCTTCCGACGTGGTCGGGCTTTGAGTCTTACTCAATTTCACACCTTGTAACACAGGCAAGAACTCTTTCTTTGACTGTTCCATTTTGAACTACTTCAAAATCTTGTCAAGGTATGTACTTGTTGAGGATATAGACCTTAGAGTCACCCGCCAGGAGGGGCCGGGTTACTCATATGGTCATTGCCAGAAGCCCGGCGCCAAGCTTAAAGACGGTGGGCCAAAGATGGGCTTAAGACCCGGATATGGCTTAAGGCCCGTAGTTACAATCATTATTATGGTAGAACTTGTAGTGTAAGGCAAGAGTAGTCGAGAGTCCGAGCCGGACACTCTTATGAGCCGGCCGGGACTCTGAGAGCTGCTGGGCGTCAGCCTCCCTATATAAAGGGATGACCCGGCAGCGGTTTAGGGACGAGAACAATCTCATCGAGAGCCGGGCATAGCAGTTCAGCTCCCTGGTGATCGTAACCCTAATCAATACCACCTCAAACTGGACGTAGGCTTTTACCTTCACCGTAAGGGGCCGAACCAGTATAAACCCTCGTGTTCCTCGTCCCGCATTAACCCCTTCAAGCTTCCTAGCTGCGATGGCTCCACGACTAAGTCCTAGCTCGAGGACATCTGCCGTGACAATTCCACGACAGTTGGCGCCCACCGTGGGGCCAGCGCACGGTGGATTTGAGTTCTTGAAGGGCAGCTTCGAAGGGCTCAAGGGATACGCTGTGGGCCGGATGACCAAGAGTCGTCGCGGCAAGCTCTACACCGACGATGCGAACTGGGGCCCCGATGCCGGCTCAATTGAGTACGGGTACCGGATCCCCTTCGGCAGAATTCATGTTTTCATTGGCAAGATTGGTGAGCCGGGCCCTGAGCCGGATCTCTGCGCCGATCTCATCGAGACGGCTCAGCGGGCACGACCCGCCCGGGCCCGGCCTGCCTTAAGGCAAGCTTTTGTGGGGTGTATCCATGGAGGACTCTCTGATCGATCTGGATCTGGTGATGAAACGGCCGCCGGCTCTGACGGCGAGTCGGCCACCGATGAGTCAAACTCGTTGTATCAACTTCAAGATGGCAGGCTCATGGGTTGTTCCGATGGTGACAGTATTCCGGACCTATTTGAGCCGCCAAGCCGGGTTGGAATCTTTATGGCCGGTGCGCAGCCTGTTCAGAACCCCACTGCTGGAGCGGGAAACCCGGTGCCTTCTCCGGCTCAGGTGCTGATGGATCTCACGGACAAGATGACGGCCCTGTTAACCGCCACGGTTGACCCGGCGGATCAAGCTCAGCATGATGCGGAGGTGGCATAGTTAAAATTGGATCTAGTGAAAGCTAAGGAGGATCTTGCAGCGGAAGGGATCAGGATGGCTGCGGAGAGGGCGGCTCTCGATGCCCAAACTCAGTTGATCCAGGCGCAGTCCTTCCAACTCACGATGGATCAGAACGCGTCTAATGAGGTCATGAGAAGGTGGCATCAAAAGACCCAATCTCGACTCCCTCCGGTTTACGATCCACACAACCTCTTCAACACGCCAGGTGCAGGGTCTAGTAACCCGCCAGGGGTCATAGTGCCCGGGTCTGGGACCCCTATTCAGTCACAAGTGATGGGGCCTCCCCAGGTGCCCCCTGCCCTACCTCAGTACATGCCAATACCCCCAGGCCATTATAATAACCCGCTGGAGAACATGGTCGCCGCGGCAGCACGGCTGGCGGCTCTCCCAGTCGACAGCGATTCTCCGACGGCTATTGGAACCCGCCGGGTCAGGGAACTCCTTCAGACAGCACTGGCGCAGCAAGAGGCGTACTCCTACAGCCGGGACAGGATCCACTCGACCCCTCGTCCAGGCCGGAGCCCGAGTTACAGCAGACACATGGTCTCAGCGACCGGCTCAAGTAACGTCCGACGCCATGACCCGCCCCCTCGCCATGGCCCGGCTCATAATGGAGCCTTTCACACAACAGACCAGGACAGAGCGCGGCAAGAGGCAGAGCAGGTGCCTCAATTGACGGCTTACCAGACCCCCCGGGCTTATCCGACGACTTCCGTCGACGTGGGTATCCCTACCAGGACTGGGGGTGTCCCTTGTTTAGTGCCAGCTATCCGCAATGAGCGTCTACCCAAGGACTTCAAAGGCCCTAGGAAGGTGCCTAATTACACAGCTGACTTACAACCCGCAGCCTGGATCGAGAGTTACGAGATGGCCATGGAACTGCTGGAGGTCAGTGAGGCGGCAATGGCCAAGTACTTCACCATGATGTTAGATGGGACTGCCCGCACTTGGTTGAAAGGGCTACCGCCGAATTCCATTGGGTCTTGGGCTGAGCTGAAGGCCCGGTTCATCCAAAACTTCAAGGATACCTGTAGGCAGTCTATGTCAATTGTGGATTTGACTAACTGCAAGCAGCAGGAGGGTGAGTCTACGACACATTGGGTTCGCCGGGTTAAGGAGATCATACATTCGTCAGATAAGATGGATGCCGGCTCGGCGGTCTTAATGTTGGAGCAGAATTGTCGTTTTGTGCCCCTGAAGATGAAACTCGGGCGGCTTAAGCGCGACTGCAATGATATGGGTACACTGATGGCGGCTCTTGTCAAGTACGCCGATTCTGATGGTACCAAGGACCCCGCTTCAGATGATGAAAGGATAGGGAAGGGAAAGCAGCATAACGCGGGGAACCAAGGAGGAAGCAAGCGCAAGGCCGATGGCAGCCTAGAGTTTGTAGCCAACGCCAGCTCACAAGGTAATAACCAGAGACGCAAGGGGAGGCCCCCTCCCCGAGGCAGTGGGTCAGGCCCGACGCTGGAGCAGCTGTTGAATGAGCCTTGTCGAAGGCATGGCTCTAGAGAGAAGACAGCGACTCATCTGTGGAAGGATTGTGCAATCATGAAGGCCTTTAAGAATTACAATGGCCCGGGCGGCGGTTCAGGCGCCGGCGGTTTTCATGGCCCGGGCGGCGGCTCAAATTCTAATCCTCAGAACGGTCAAGGGGGCTTTAATCAGCAGTCTGGCCAGGGTCATCAACAGCAGCAGGAGGTTATCAGACCAATCCAAAGCAGCTTAACGGTGGACAGTACCATGTATTTACCACCAGTCTGTGTAAGCGAGATCAGAAGCTTCATAAGAGGGCTGTGAATGTTGTTGAGCCGGCGGTTCCGCGGTACTTGCGGTGGTCTGAGCAGCCTATAGTATGGAGTAGAGAGGATCACCCTCCCCGGGTGGACAATCCGGGTCACTTGGCCTTAGTGGTGGCTCCTCAGGTGGGAGGATATAAGTTCACTAAGGTGCTCATGGATGCGGGCAGCAGCATTAACATCCTCTATTATGAGACTTTTCGCCGTATGGGGTTGGTTGATAAGAACCTCAGCCAGTCAAACACTATCTTCCATGGTGTGGTGCCTGGTAAGTCGGCTTATCCAGTCGGCAAGATCGAGTTGGAAGTGGCCTTTGGAGATGAGAACAACTACAGGGTGGAAAAATTGACCTTCGAGGTGGTCAAGATAAGACAATGTTGACCCAACTGATATGACCTCTCTGAAAAAGCCGACTACGGAGCATGAGCCGGCAATGAAATTTAAGTCGGCCGATGAGACTAAACTTGTTGATTTCGTTCCAGGAGATTCATCTCAGCAATTTAGCTCAGTGCCAATCTGGATCCAAAATAGGAAAGCGCGCTCATCGAGTTCATCCGTGAGAATAGAGACATCTTCGCATGGAAACCTTCTGACATGCCAGGTGTACCTAGAGAACTCGCTGAGAACACTCTCAATGTTGATCCGAAATTTAAGCCGGTCAGGCAGTTCCTTCGGCGGTTCAATGAGGAGAGGAGAAAAGCTATTGGTGCAGAGGTGGCCCAGCTCTTGGCGGCCGGGTTTATTGTTGAAGTCTTTCACCCAGAGTGGTTAGCTAACCCGGTGCTCGTGCTCAAGAAGAACGGCACTTGGCGGATGTGTGTGGACTACACGGACTTAAACAAGGCGTGTCCGGCTGATCCTTTTGCCCTTCCCCGTATTGATCAAATCATTGATGCTACGGCCGGTTGTGCGCGCTTAAGTTTCCTGGACGCTTATTCCGGATATCATCAGATTAAAATGGCAGTTAAGGACCAGGAGAAGACGGCGTTCATCACTCCCTTTGGAGCCTTCTGCTATGTGTCCATGCCCTTCGGACTCAAGTGTGCACAGGCGACTTATCAGCGTTGCGTGCAGAACTGTCTTCATAAACAGATTGGGCGCAATGTTCATGCTTATGTGGACGATATTGTGGTTAAATCCATAAAGGAGGAAACCCTGATAGATGATTTGAGAGAAACCTTTGTTAATCTCCGGGTCTACAAGATGATGCTTAACCCGGCCAAGTGTGTCTTTGGTGTCCCTGCAGGCAAACTCTTGGGTTTTTTGGTTTCTGACAGAGGCATTGAGGCTAACCCGGAGAAGATCAAGGCCATCACCTCCCTAGCTAAGCCGGCGTGTATAAATGATGTTCAGCGCTTGGCGGGTCGCATCGCTGCTTTAAGCCGGTTTATAAGCCGTTTGGGTGAGAAGGCCATGCCATTATATCAGTTGATGAAGAAAACTGATAACTTTGTCTGGAATGATGCAGCTAATACCGCTTTTGAGGATTTGAAGAAGCAGCTGGCAGAGCCCCCAGTCCTTGCTGCTCCGGTTGATAAGGAGCCCTTATTGCTGTACGTGGCGGCGAACACACGAGCCGTCAGTGTGGCTGTGGTGGTGGAACGCAAGGAAGAGGGTAAGGAGCATCCGGTTCAGCGGCCGGTTTATTATGTCAGCGAAGTGCTTATCGAGTCCAAACAGCGGTATCCACATTGGCAGAAGCTTGTTTATGGTGTGTTCATGGCAAGCCGGAAGCTTAAGCATTATTTCCAGGGCCATCCCATAACCGTGGTCAGTTCTGCCCCTCTTGGTGATATCATTCAAAACAGAGAGGCCACAGGGAGAGTGGCTAAGTGGGCTATAGAGCCTGGACCTCATGGTCTCAAGTACGTGCCACGCACTGCTGTTAAATCTCGGGCCCTGGTGGATTTCATCAATGACTGGACAGAGTCACAAGTGCCCGAGCAGAAGCCGGATAACACATATTGGACTATTCACTTTGATGGGTCCAGGAAGTTGGAGGGCTCGGGGGCTGGAGTCGTGTTGGCTTCCCCTAAGGGTGACAAGTTCCATTATGTGCTACAGTTGCTGTTTCCTTGCACTAACAACGCGGCTGAGTACGAGGCCTTGCTCCATGGTCTTCGGATGGCTAAAGAGACGAGCTTAAGCCGGGTAAGGTGCTTCGGCGACTCAGACTTGGTGGCTCAACAAGTATCAGGAAAGTGGGATTCCAAGGACCCTCTCATGGCGGCTTATCGCTGCGAAGTTGATGCCATTGCTGGGCATTTTCAGGGTTACCAAGTGGAACACATCGATCGCAGGAAGAACGAGGCGGCGGATGCTTTAAGCCGGCTAGGCTCTCAGTGAAAACCGGTGCCGCCTAACACTTTCCTGGATGTCCTGTATAGCCCTTCTGTTAAGTTGCCTACAGAGGAAGAATTGGTTGTCCCTGACCCGGAGGCACGACTGGTGGCGGCTCTCCATATCATACCGGACTGGACAATGCCCTATCTGGCTTACATGACCCGGGGAGAATTGCCTGAGGATGAAACTTTGGCCAGGCAAATAACCCGGCGGGCTAAGTCAATGATTGTTATCAACGGTGAGTTGCATCACCGCAGTGTTACGGGAGCGTTTCAACGTTGTGTTTCCCCTGAGGAAGGTCAAGAGATCTTGCGTGAGATCCATGAAGGGGATTGTGGCCATCACGCCGGCTCAAAATCTCTTGTGGCCAAGGCTTTTCGTCATGGTTTTTATTGGTTGACGGCTCATGCTGATGCAGAGGACTTGGTCAGTAAGTGTGATGGTTGCCAAAGGTTCTCGCGACGGGCTCATGTACCGGCTCAAGAACTGAGGATGATCCCAATCACTTGGCCCTTTGCGGTCTGGGGGCTTGATATGGTTGGGCCTTTCAAAAGGTCCAAGGATAAGAAGACTCACCTTTTGGTGGCGGTTGACAAGTTTACCAAGTGGGTTGAAGCGGAGCCAGTTAGCAAGTGCGATGCAGCTACGGCGGTTCAGTTTATGAAAAAGGTGGTCTTCTGCTTTGGTTTTCCGCACAGCATTATCACTGACAATGGCACCAATCTCTCCAAAGGCGCCATGGAAGAGTTTTGTCAACGAGAGCATATCCGACTTGATGTTTCCTCAGTGGCTCATCCTCAATCCAATGGTCAAGCTGAGAGAGCTAATCAGGAGATTCTGAAGGGCATTAAGCCCCGGCTTTTGGTCCCTTTGCAACAGACGCCGGGTTGTTGGGTGGAGGAGTTGCCCTCCGTATTATGGAGCATCAACACTACTCCTAACAGGTCTATAGGTTTTACGCCTTTCTTGATGGTTTATGGGGCGGAAGCAGTCCTCCCCAGTGACATCCGTCATGACTCACCTCGCGTGGCGGCTTACGTTGAGGCGGATAATGAACAGGCGCGCCAAGATGCTCTTGACTTGTTGGACGAACAGCGTGATGTGGCAGCAGCCCGTTCAACGATTTACCAACAAGACCTGCGCCGTTATCATAGCCGCCGGGTTAAATCCCGGGTCTTCCAGGAAGGCGATCTCGTGCTCCGGCTCATCCAGGATCAAACAGATGCACACAAGTTATCCCCGCCTTGGGAAGGGCCCTTTGTGGTCAGCAAGAACTTGCACAACGGGTCATATTACCTCATTGACATTCGGGAGCACAAAGATTCACGTAAGTCGTAGGAAGAGACCCGTCGGCCGTGGAACATAGCTCAGCTTCGGCCTTACTACACTTGAGCCACCGGCTCTCATAATGTACATATTTCTCTCAGCCATGTATATATTATGATAAGTAATAAAACAGGACCTCTGCCCTTTTTCTCCTCCAAATGTGCACGTGTTTGTTTTCTTTGCAAGATTAACATGATAACTTGAAGGAGGATCCGGCTTATGATCGTATTCGAATCTAGCCGTAGGTAATAAGGTCACTTGGGGGCTTCCTGTTCAAACATGGGTCGTATTCGAACCAAAGAGAACATAGCTGTCGATACCCATTTGATTGGCAAAGTGCCGAGCTCATTGGGAGGTTTTCTTTGGTCATATTTGAATCATAGTTTAACCCCTTTGAGAACCGACGTGGATCGTATTCGAATCGGCGTCGTTAAACAATTCTTAAAATCACTTGGGGGCTTCCTGTTCAAACATGGGTCGTATTCGAACCAAAGAGAACATAGTTGTCGGTACCCTCTTGATTGGCATCGCCACACCCACTGGGGGCTATATGATCGCATTCGAATCCTAGCGTAATCCCTTTGGGCCGGGTCTCTGGTCGTATTCGAACCGGAAGTCCCTAAGATCTTCTGCTTTATAGCAAGTTTCTTCTGATTATTTCAACGTGTGTACAGCCGGGTCTCACTTTGCCGGCTTAACGTTGATTTACAGGGGTAACTATTAAGACAGGTAAATCGGAATTAAGGTACCAACCTTATTGCCCGGGTTATCTAAACCGTAAGTATGCTTGCAGACCGCTAAGTGTGTTATCGCGGCTGTATTGAGGACATAATTGCGGGATAGTCTTTTTTGCTTCATATTCCGGTTTATATATCTAAAGCTTATGATTCCCAGTGCGGTAAGCCGCCTAGAGACTTGTGATTTGTCCTTTATGCAGGATGATTAAAGGCAACTATTCTTGAGCTTAAGGACAATGAATGATCAATTATGACCCGGAGACATATAAGGAAGCAACTTTCATAAGGATTCCACATTCAATACGTGCGCAATGGCACGGCACAGTTAAAGTGTTGAACCTATTCTATTACAAGACTCATCGAGTCCAAAAGGGTGGAGCATTGTTTTATAAGCCGCCTGCCGAGCTAAGATGCCTGCTGGGTTGATGTCTCCGGCTCATCCCTCTCTTCTCCTCCGGCTGTCCCCAAGACCTGGAAAGTTGATGACTTCCAGTCGATGCCGCTCAGAGCTTTGAACTGAGCTTCCTCGTCAATTAACCCCGCCGGGTCAATCTCCAGGGCGAAGGTGTGCTGACGAGCCGGCGGGATTAAGCTGAGGGCTTCATAGCGCGAGGTCGGGATCCTCTGATTTCCCGCGTTGTAACCCGGCTGGTACTTGGTCAGGTCTGTGTCGTTGCCAATGAGAGTGGCCACCGGGCGCACGACCTTCATGCAGGCGGCAAAGTCCCTTTGGTCGAAGGTTGTGCCGTCTTCCTTCAGACTTGGATAGCCGAGGGCGATGTCTGCCGGGTCTAACTCGGGCAGGAAAGCCTTGGCCCGACTCAGCGCGGCGATCGCTCCGGCTCTTGCAGAGGCCCGTCGCAGCTCTTGGATACGTTGAGGCAGAACGGCGAGCCGGCGAAGAACCTCCGCCAGGTGAGTCGGCACCTCGTTGGATAGGGCCACCACAGCCAAGGCACGCTGTGACCCGGTGTAGAGTTGCTCCACCAGGGTGTACACGGCCTTTAGCTTGGTTACCACACTCTTGTTGAGGTTAGCACTTCTGGGACCTGTTTCACAGAACAAGATAAGCCGCCGACAAGGGTGAGTTATGAGGCATCAAAATTTTAAGCTGGATGAAAGCCGGTGGAGGACTTACCGAAGATTGCAGCAACCATCTGAGACACTTGGCGCTTTAACCCGGAGAGTTCGGCGGTCTTCTCTGCCGAAGCCTTCTCCGCCTGTTCCGCCCGGTTCACCAGCGCGGCCTTCTCTTCGGCCCAGGCTTTCCGTTCAGCATCAAATTCGGTCTTCAGCTTTTCTTGCGCGGCGATGCTGGACACAAATTTGGCATTTGCCTTCCGGGTCTCCATCTCTTGCATCTTCAGCCGGTTCTTAAGATCAGCGAGGTCAGCCTCAAGCTTCTTGCCAGCAGCCTGCATAAACTTCCGGATTATAGCATGAATAGGTATTATACAAATTTAAAGTCCCAAGCGCTTTCCAAGCAAAGACACTTGGCACTTGGGGGCTAATGCATATTAAACGTTCCTATCTACACACTACCGGTTCATGGAAATAAGCCGGAACCTAAGTCTACAACATACTCAATCATAAGTTGTTGACTTGGGGGCTAGCACGGTAAAGGTAACTATGAAGTAAGTAAGAGGACAGAAGAATACTACCTCAAATTTCTATTGGATCTGGTTCACCATGGCAATCTCTGCGTCCTGTCTCTTGTGCACTTGGCTGACGAAGCCGGAGACGATCTCTCCAATGTTCAAGTTGGCGTAGTCAGTGAGGTCCAGGTTCACCCGGCGGGACTCTAGCAGCTCCCCTTTGGCGGAGCACTTGGCGAGCGCAGTAGGTCTCCCCAGCTCAACAAACTCCGTCCGGGTGATTACCACGTCCGGGTCGTCTGTTGGTTGAGCCGAGCTGGAGGCCTCCGGGTTAACAGAAGCTTCTGTTGCGGGCTTATTGGTTGGGGCAGCAGCCTCAGGAGCAGAGGTAGCCGGCGGTTCTTGAGCGGCTGCCTCCGGCTCAGGCAAGTCCGGCTCATCGACCGGCTTGGATTTCTTCGCCCTCTTGGTGAGCTTGGCCTGGGCACTGAAAAGACAGAAAGGTTAAGCACAGTAGTGTAAGTAAAGACAAAGTACAACATGAGGTGACTATCATTACCCGGGCACGGTCTTGAAAGCCGGCAGGCTTGACTGCATAGAGTCGCAAGAAGAGGGGGAAGTTTCCTGATAATTTGAGTCAGAGGAATTAAGTGGTTGACGTATAACACCTGCCAAAGGATGAAAAGGGTACAAATTTAAGATCACCTCGGTCCGGCGTTTCCTTGATGCGTCAGGTAACCCGGAGGAGAGGTCGGTGCTTTTGTCGGTCCGGGTGTGCCGCCGGCTCTCATTGCTGGGAATCGTAGCATAATTTAAAATTTTCCTACGCTCACCAAGATGCATCTATGGAGTCTACTAGCAACGAGGGGAAGGGAGTGCATCTACATACCCTTGTAGATCGCGAGCGGAAGCGTTCCAATGAACGTGGATGACGGAGTCGTACTCGCAGTGATCCAAATCACCGATGACCGAGTGCCGAACGTACGGCACCTCCACGTTCAACACACGTACGGTGCAGCGACGTCTCCTCCTTCTTGATCCAGCAAGGGGGGAGGAGAGGTTGATGGAGATCCAACAGCACGACGGCGTGGTGGTGGATGTAGCGGCTCTCCGGAAGGGCTTCGCAAGCTTCTGCGAGAGAGAGAGAGAGGTGTTGCATGGGAGGAGGGAGGCGCCCAAGGCTTAGATCTTGCTGCCCTCCCTTCCCCCCACTATATATAGGGCCAAGGGAGAGGGGGGGGCGCAGCCTTGCCCCTTCCTCCAAGGAAGGGTGCGGCCAGGGGGGAGTCCTCCCCCCCCCAAGGCACCTCGGAGGTGCCTTCCCCCTTTAGGACTCTCCCTTTTTTTTATCTTGCGCATGGGCCTCTTGGGGCTGGTGCCCTTGGCCCATATAGGCCAAGGCGCACCCCTTACAGCCCATGTGGCCCCCCGGGGCTGCTGGACCCCCTTGGTGGACCCCCGGACCCCTTTCGGCACTCCCGGTACAATACCGATAAAGCGCGAAACTTTTCCGGCGACCAAAATAAGACTTCACATATATAAATCTTTACCTCCGGACCATTCCGGAACCTCTCGTGACGTCCGGGATCTCATCCGGGACTCCGAACAACTTTCGGGTTTCCGCATACATATATCTCTACAACCCTAGCGTCACCGGACCTTAAGTGTGTAGACCCTACGGGTTCGGGAGACATGCAGACATGACCGAGACGCCTCTCCGGTCAATAACCAACAGCGGGATCTGGATACCCATGTTGGCTCCCACATGCTCCACGATGATCTCATCGGATGAACCACGGTGTCGAGGATTCAATCAATCCGTATGCAATTCCCTTTGTCAATCGGTATGTTACTTGCCCGAGATTCGATCGTCGGTATCCCAATACCTAGTTCAATCTCGTTGCCGGCAAGTCTCTTTACTCGTACCGCAATGCATGATCCCGTGACTAACGCCTTAGTCACATTGAGCTCATTATGATGATGCATTACCGAGTGGGCCCAGAGATACCTCTCCGTCACACGGAGTGACAAATCCCAGTCTCGATCCGTGCCAACCCAACAGACACTTTCGGAGATACCCGTAATGCACCTTTATAGTCACCCAGTTACGTTGTGACGTTTGGCACACCCAAAGCACTCCTACGGTATCCGGGAGTTGCACGATCTCATGGTCTAAGGAAAAGATACTTGACATTGGAAAAGCTCTAGCAAACGAAACTACACGATCTTTTATGCTATGCTTAAGTTGGGTCTTGTCCATCACATCATTCTCCTAATGATGTGATCCCGTTATCAATGACATCCAATGTCCATAGTCAAGAAACCATGACTATCTGTTGATCAACGAGCTAGTCAACTAGAGGCTTACTAGGGACAGGTTGTGGTCTATGTATTCACACATGTATTACGATTTCCGGACAATACAATTATAGCATGAATAATAGACAATTACCATGAACAAAGAAATATAATAATAACCATTTATTATTGCCTCTAGGGCATATTTCCAACAGTCTCCCACTTGCACTAGAGTCAATAATCTAGTTCACATCACCATGTGATTAACATTCACTGGTCACATCACCATGTGACGAACATCTAAAGAGTTTACTAGAGTCAACAATCTAGTTCACATCACTATGTGATTATCACTCAATGTGTTCTGGTTTGGTCATGTTATGCTTGTGAGAGAGGTTATTAGTCAACCGGTCTGAACCTTTCAGAACCGTGTGCTTTACGAATATCTATGTCATCTTGTGGATGCTACCACGCGCTATTTGGAGCCATTTCAAATAATTGCTCTACTATACGAATCCGGTTTACTACTCAGAGTCATCCGGATTAGTGTCAAAGTTCGCATCGACGTAACCCTTTACGACGAACTCCTTTCCACCTCCATAATCGAGAAAATTCCTTAATCCACTAGGTGCTAAGGATAAGTTCGACCGCTGTCATGAGATCCTTTCCCGGATCACCATTGTACCCTCTTGACCAACTCATGGCAAGGCACACTACATGTGCGGTACACAGCATAGCATACTATAGAGTCTATGTCTAAAGCATAGGGGACGACCTTCGTCCTTTCTCTATCTTCTGCTGTGGTCAGGTCTTGAGTCTCACTCAATACTCACACCTTGTAACACAGCCAAGAACTCCTTCTTTGCTGATCTATTTTGAACTCTTTCAAAATCATGTCAAGGTGTGCTGTCTTTTGAAAGTATCATCAGGCGTCTTGATCTATCTCTATGGATATTGATGCCCAATATGTAAGCAGCTTTATCCAGGTCTTCCTTTGAAAAACTCCTTTCAAACAACCCTTTATGCTTTCCAGAAATTTTTACATCATTTCGGATCAACAATATGTCATTCACATATACTTATCAGAAATGTTGTAGCGCTCCCACTCACTTATTGTAAATACAAGTTTCTAACAAACTTTGTATAAACCCAAAAACTTTGATCACCCCATCAAAGCATATATTCTGACTCCGAGATGCTTGCTCTAATCCATGGAAGGATCGCTGGAGCTAGCATACCTTTTAGCATCCTTAGGATCGACAAAACCTTTCTGATTGTATCACATACAACCTTTCCTCACGAAAACTGGTAAGGAAAGTTGTTTTGACATCCATCTGCCAGATTTCATAAATGTAGCTAATGCTAACATGATTCCGACGGACCTAAGCATCGCTACGGATGAGAAAAACTCATTGTAGTCAACTCCTTGAACTTGTGAAAATACTCTTTGCCACAAGTCGAGCTTCATAGACGGTAACTTTACCGTCCATGTCCGTCTTCTTCTTAAAGATCCATTTATCTCAATGGCTTGCCGATCATCGGGCAAGTTCACCAAAGTCCATGCTTTGTTCTGATACATGGATTCTATCTCGGATTTCATGGCCTCGAGCCATTCGTCGGAATATGGGCCCACCATCGCTTCTCCATAGCTCGTAGGTTCATTGTTGTCTAGCAACATGACTTCCAAGACAGGATCACGCATTACTCTGAAGTAGTGCGCATCCTCATCGTCCTACGAGGTTTGGTAGTGACTTGATCCGAAGTTTCATGATCACTATCATAAGCTTCCACTTCAATTGGTGTAGGTGCCACAGGAACAACTTCCTGTGCCCTGCTACACACTAGTTGAAGCGACGGTTCAATAACCTTATCAAGTCTCCACCATCCTCCCACTCAATTCTTTCGAGAGAAACTTTTCCTCGAGAAAGGACTCGTTTCTAGAAGCAATTACTTTTGCTTCCAGATCTGAAATAGGAGGTATACCCAACTGTTTTTGGGTATTCTATGAAGATGCATTTATCCGCTTTGGGTTCGAGCTTATCATCCTGAAACTTTTTCACATAAGCATCGCAGCCCCAAACTTTTAAGAAACGACAACTTAGGTTTCTATAAACGGTGTCGTCTCAACGGAATTGCGTGGTGCCCCTTTTAAAGTGAATGCGGTTGTCTCTAATGCCTAACCCATAAACGATATTGGTAATTTGATAAGAAACATCATGGTATGCACCATATCCAATAGGGTGCAGTTATGATGTTCGGACACACCATCACACTATGGTGTTCCAGGCGGTATTAATTGTGAAATACTTTCCACAATGTCTCAATTGTGTGCCAAACTCGTATCTCAGATACTCATCTCTATGATCATATCACAGACATTTTATCCTCTTGTCACGATGATCTTCAACTTCACTCTGAAATTACTTGAACATTTCAATAATTCAGACTTGTGTTTCATCAAGTAAATACACTCAGCATCTACTCAAATCATCTGTGAAGTAAGAACACAACGATATCCACTGCATGCCTCAGCACTCATTGGACTGCATACATCAAAATGTATTACTTCCAACAAGTTGCTCTCTTGTTCCATCTTACTGAAAACGAGGCCTTTCAGTCATCTTGCCCATGTGGTATGATTTGCATGTCTCAAGTGATTCAAAATCAAGTGAGTCTAAACGATCCATCTGTATGGAGTTTCTTCATGCACATATACCAATAGACATGGTTTGCATGTCTCAATCTTTTCAAAAACGAGTGAGTCCAAAGATCCATCTACATGGAGCTTCTTCATGCGTTCTACACCAATATGACTCAAGTTGCAGTGCCACAAGTATGTGGTGCTATCATTACTATTTTATATCTTTTGGTACGAACATGTGTATTACTATGATCGAGATTCATTTTAGGTGCAAGACCATTGAAGGTATTATTCAAATAAACAGAGTAACCATTATTCTCCTTAAATGAATAACCGTTTTGCGGTAAACATAATCCAATCATGTTCAACGCAAACACCAAGTCTCGATGGTAGAGGGAGCATGCGATGCTTGATCACATCAACCTTGGAAACACTCCCAACACATATCGTCATCTCACCTTTAGCTAGTCTCCATTTATTCCGCAGCTTCTATTTCGAGTTACTAACACTTAGCAACCGAACCAGTATCTAATACCCTGGTGCTGCTAGGAGTACTAGTAAAGTACACATTCATATAACGTATATCCAATATACTTCTGTCGACCTTGCCTGCCTTCTCATCTACCAAGTATCTAGGGTAGTACTGCTTCAGTGACCGTTCCTCTCATTACAGAAGCACTTAGTCTCGGGTTTGGGTTCAACCTTGAGATTCTTCACTAGAGCAGCAAACGACTTGTTGTTTCATGAAGTATCCCTTTTTGCCCTTGCCCTTCTTAAACTAGTGGTTTTACTAACCATCAACAATTGATGCTCCTTCTTGATTTCTACTCTCGCGGTGTCAAACATCGCGAATAGCTCAAGGATCATCATGATTATCCTTGATATGTTATAGTTCATCACAAAGCTCTACTAGCTTGGTGGCAGTGACTATGGGGAACTATCACTATCTCATCTGGGAGATTAACTCCCACTCGATTCAAGCGATTGTGGCACTCAGACTATCTGAGCACACGCTCAACGATTGAGCTTTTCTCCCTTAGTTTGCAGGCTTAAGAAACTTGTCAGGGGTCTCATACCTCTTGACGTGGGCACTAGTCTGAAATCCCAATTTCAGTCTTCGGAACATCTCACATGTTCTGCGACGTTTCAACAACGTCTTTGGTGCCACAATTCTAAACCGCACCGAACTATCACGTAGTCATCAAAACGTGTATGTCAGATGTTTCGTAACATCTACAGACGACGCTGAGGTTCAGCACACCGAGCGGTGCATTAAGGACATAAGCCTTCTGTGTAGCAATGAGGACAATCCTCAGTTTACGGACCCAGTCCGCATAATTGCTACTACCAACTTTCAACTAAATTTTCTCTAGGAACATATCTTAATCAGTAGAACGAAAGCGCAAGCTATGACATAATTTGCAAATACTTTTTGACTATGTTCATGATAATGAAGTTCATCTGATTATGAACTCCCACTCAGATAGACATCCCTCTAGTCATCTAAGTGAAACATGATCCGAGTTCAACTAGGCCGTGTCCGATCATCACGTGAGACGGACTAGTCAAGATCGGTGAACATCTCCATGTTGATCGTATCTTCTATACGACTCATGCTCGACCTTTCGGTCCTCCGTGTTCTGAGGCCATGTCTGTACATGCTAGGCTCGTCAAGTCAACCTAAGTGTATTGCGTGTGTTCCGAGGCCATGTCTGTACATGCTAGGCTCGTCAACACCCGTTGTATTCGAACGTAAGAATCTATCACACCCGATCATCACGTGGTGCTTCGAAACGACGAACCTTCGCAACGGTGCACAGTTAGGGTGAACACTTTCTTGAAATTATTATAAGGGATCATCCTACTTTCTACCGTCGTTCTAAGCAAATAAGATGCAAAAACATGATAAACATCACATGCAATCAAATAGTGACATGATATGGCCAATATCATCATGCTCCTTTGATCTCCATCTTCGGGGCACCATGATCATCTTTGTCACCGGCATGACACCATGATCTCCATCATCATGATCTCCATCATTGTGTCTTCATGAGGTTGTCACGCCAACGATTACTTCTACTTCTATGGCTAACGCGTTTAGCAACAAAGTAAAGTAATTTACATGGCGTTATTCAATGACACGCAGGTCATACAAAATAATAAAGACAACTCCTATGGCTCCTGCCGGTTGTCATACTCATCGACATGCAAGTCGTGATTCCTATTACAAGAATATGATCAATCTCATACATCACATATATCATTCATCACATCTTCTGGCCATATCATATCACATAGCACTTGCTGCAAAAACAAGTTAGACGTCCTCTAATTGTTGTTGCAAGATTTTACGTGGTTTGTAGGTTTCTAGCAAGAACGTTTCTTACCTACGTATGACCACAACGTGATTTGCCAATTTCTATTTACCCTTCATAAGGACCCTTTTCATCGAATCCGTTCCGACTAAAGTAGGAGAGACAGACACCCGCTAGCCACCTTATGCATCTAGTGCATGTCAGTCGGTGGAACCTGTCTCACGTAAGAGTACGTGTAAGGTCGGTCCGGGCCGCTTCATCCTACAATGCCGCCGAAACAAGAAAAGACTAGTAGCGGCAAGAAGAATTGGCAAACTCAACGCCCGCAACTACTTTGTGTTCTACTCGTGCATAGTAACTACGCATAGACCTGGCTCATGATGCCACTGTTGGGAATCGTAGCATAATTTAAAATTTTCCTACGCTCACCAAGATGCATCTATGGAGTCTACTAGCAACGAGGGGAAGGGAGTGCATCTACATACCCTTGTAGATTGCGAGCGGGAGCGTTCCAATGAACGTGGATGACGGAGTCGTACTCGCCGTGATCCAAATCACCGATGACCGAGTGCCGAACGTACGGCACCTCCGCGTTCAACACACGTACGGTGCAGCGACGTCTCCTCCTTATTGATCCAGCAAGGGGGGAGGAGAGGTTGATGGAGATCCAACAGCACGACGGCGTGGTGGTGGATGTAGCGGCTCTCCGGCAGGGCTTCGCAAGCTTCTGCGAGAGAGAGAGAGGTGTTGCATGGGAGGAGGGAGGCGTCCAAGGCTTAGATCTTGCTGCCCTCCCTTCCCCCCACTATATATAGGGCCAAGGGAGAGGGGGGGTGCAGCCTTGCCCCTTCCTCCAAGGAAGGGTGCGGCCAGGGGGGAGTCCTTCCCCCCCAAGGCACCTCGGAGGTGCCTTCCCCCTTTAGGACTCTCCCTTTTTTTATCTCTTGCGCATGGGCCTCTTGGGGCTGCTGCCCTTGGCCCATATAGGCCAAGGCGCGCCCCTTACAGCCCATGTGGCCCCCCCGGGGCTGGTGGACCCCCGGACCCCTTTCGGCACTCCCGGTACAATACCGATAAAGCGCGAAACTTTTCCGGCGACCAAAATAAGACTTCCCATATATAAATCTTTACCTCCGGACCATTCCGGAACCTCTCGTGACATCCGGGATCTCATCCGGGACTCCGAACAACTTTCGGGTTTCCGCATACATATATCTCTACAACCCTAGCGTCACCGGACCTTAAGTGTGTAGACCCTACGGGTTTGGGAGACATGCAGACATGACTGAGACGCCTCTCCGGTCAATAACCAACAGCGGGATCTGGATACCCATGTTGGCTCCCACATGCTCCACGATGATCTCATCGGATGAACCACGGTGTCGAGGATTCAATCAATCCGTATGCAATTCCCTTTGTCAATCGGTATGTTACTTGCCCGAGATTCGATCGTCGGTATCCCAATACCTAGTTCAATCTCGTTACCGGCAAGTCTCTTTACTCGTACCGCAATGCATGATCCCGTGACTAACGCCTTAGTCACATTGAGCTCATTATGATGATGCATTACCGAGTGGGCCCAGAGATACCTCTCCGTCACACGGAGTGACAAATCCCAGTCTCGATCCGTGCCAACCCAACAGACACTTTCGGAGATACCCGTAATGCACCTTTATAGTCACCCAGTTACGTTGTGACGTTTGGCACACCCAAAGCACTCCTACGGTATCCGGGAGTTGCACGATCTCATGGTCTAAGGAAAAGATACTTGACATTGGAAAAGCTCTAGCAAACGAAACTACACGATCTTTTATGCTATGCTTAAGTTGGGTCTTGTCCATCACATCATTCTCCTAATGATGTGATCCCGTTATCAATGACATCCAATGTCCATAGTCAGGAAACCATGACTATCTGTTGATCAACGAGCTAGTCAACTAGAGGCTTACTAGGGACAGGTTGTGGTCTATGTATTCACACATGTATTACGATTTCCGGACAATACAATTATAGCATGAATAATAGACAATTACCATGAACAAAGAAATATAATAATAACCATTTATTATTGCCTCTAGGGCATACTTCCAACACTCATGCACCTGTCGCTTCAAAATAAGTTGAGGGTCTTGATAAGCTAAAGGATGTGAAAAGCTTACTTTCCGGGTTACCCTTCGGATTTTCAGCCTTGGCAAGGGCTCCGAGTCGGAGGAAAATGTCGTTACCTCTTCAACCACCGGGTTACTTGCTCTGGTGTCGTCCTATTGATGAATAAGTATTGATAAGGCGGACAGAAGTAAACAGCAAAGTACAACAAGGACTTACAGGCTCAGGGGTTACCTCTGACTCGGAGCTGTCGCTTAGTTGCATCAGCTCTGAAGCAATAGGCCTATTTCCTTTCTTGCGAGGGGCGGCTTTCTTGGCGGCTTTCTTCGCCTTTCTGGCCTTCTTGGCCGCCTCATGGTCATATTTGACCCGCCAGAACTTATCATCAGCCTGAAGAATACAATGACGATTTCTTAAAACGATTCAGTTGAAAGTTATATGCAGATAAGATGTTCAGATCAGCGGCTTACCGCTGGGGCTGGGTTGGTCTTGCAGAAGGGGGCTAGGCCGGTCCTTCCGCAGTCTGCCAGGCTCTCGTTCACGAGAGCCTTGGTCATCTCCTCGGCAACATCTTTAGGAAGATCGTTGCGGCTGTGTCTCTGGGGGTCGTCCTTTCGGCCCGTGTACTCACACATTAAGCCGGGGCGGCGGCTCAATGGGATCACCCGCCACGAGATCCAGACACGGACCAGATCGATTCCATTCAGACCATTGCCCAGGAGAGCCTTGATCTTGTTGATAGTGGGGAGCAGAGGTTGGCGCTCCGCTTGAGTCAGCTTGTCTGACAGTGGGTGAGTCGGCTCCAGACGTGAGGGGCGAAAGCCGGGCAACGGACTTTCATCAGCCGGCGACGTGTCTTGGCAGTAAAACCACGTCAGATTCCAGTCCTTGGGTGGCTGGGCGGCTCTGCGTAAGGGAAAAGGCAGTCCCTTCGCCGCTGAATGGAGATGCCACCTAGCTCCAGACTTGGCCCATTGGCGCACTCATTCTGACGGTTCAAGTAAAAAAGCTCTCTGAAGAGCAGCAGACTAGGTTCTTCTCCAAGGTAAACCTTGCAGAACACTTGGAAGTTGCAGATATTGGACACTGAGTTGGGTCCTATGTCCTGAGGCCGCAGATCGAAGAAATTCAGAACGTGTCTGAAAAACTTTGAACCGGGCGGTGCGAAGCCCCGGTTCATATGATCCGCAAAAATCACTACCTCCCCGTCCTTTGGCTGTGGTCTCTCTTCTGACGGGTCAGGGGCACGGTAGGACATGACGTCCTTCTTGGGCAGATATCCAGACTTGACAAAATCTGCTAGGGTCTCATTGGTGACATTGGACCTCATCCAGTTGCACGTAATGGAGGCTTTGGGAGCTTTGGGAGGCATGGTGAAAGTCGGCAGTCTATGATAAAAGGAAAAATGTCCGGATTAATTATAAGCCGGAAGAAATCTACAGTTCAATGTTAAGGTGGCGGCTTATGAAGGGGACTAATGGTATACACCTAAGTGCATCGGGCTATTTAAGCCGCCGAGGGATTGAGAGTAATTTGATTGTCTACATGCCTTATCACAGCTAAGCTGAAAGGTTCTACGGTGCGTGGTTTCTTTAAACCGGAAATGTAAACCGCCGAGATTCAATGATTGCAGTTTTTTACTAAGTGTGGTAAAACAGGTTTCACACATCGCAGTAAATATTTTGGATCAAAATGGTCGGGCAAAAGAAAAGTTTCTAGACCTAGAAACAGACGCGAGGAAGTTCTTGAGCTCGAACAAGGCTCTTATGTAGTAAAAAGAGGGCTATTTGCATGTGAAATGGGTCTTAAACATCTACCGCAGTGAGTCTATGCAGAACTAAGATCAAAAAAGGGCAGTAAAATTCAAATCTACTGAGGGCCGCGACAAACTACGAAGAACAGAGGAAGAACTATGAAGCCCTAGTGCGGATCTGCCCTATGGAGTAAGCGAGGACTCACCGGAGCTGAAGAGGAGCGGAGGTCGCCGCCGTTTGTCTGGACCGGGTCAGGGTGATGCAGCGGCCAAGGTTGACGAAGACCGGGGGCGCGACGGCGGCGGCAGAGTTCGAGCTCGAGCAGAGGAACAGTGGCGCAAGGAGGAAGAAGGGTGGCGGAAAGGCCCATCGGGCCGGCCTATTTATAAGGGCGAGCTCATAAAGCGGGCGCGAGAATCAAGGAGACCACGGCGTGGTTATCTCCCCACGAAACGCCTCGATTTTCGGGATGACAGTAAAGGTAAAGATCCGTTGCGAATCTGGCAGAGTAAAAAATGGGCTTAATGGAAGATGACGTCACGGCGGATTACCCGGAGTCCAGAGGATGATGTCATGCCGGGTTATGGCCTTCACACAATTGTAAGCCGGAGGTTTTCTGTCGAAAGAATTGAAGATTGACATGAGCCGGCTCAAATCAATCTGGGGCCTAATGTTGAGGATATAGACCTTAGAGTCACCCGCCAGGAGGGGCCGGGTTACTCATATGGTCATTGCCAGAAGCCCGGCGCCAAGCTTAAAGACGGTGGGCCAAAGATGGGCTTAAGACCCGGATATGGCTTAAGGCCCGTAGTTACAATCATTATTATGGTAGAACTTGTAGTGTAAGGCAAGAGTAGTCGAGAGTCCGAGCCGGACACTCTTATGAGCCGGCCGGGACTCTGAGAGCTGCTGGGCGTCAGCCTCCCTATATAAAGGGATGACCCGGCAGCGGTTTAGGGACGAGAACAATCTCATCGAGAGCCGGGCATAGCAGTTCAGCTCCCTGGTGATCGTAACCCTAATCAATACCACCTCAAACTGGACGTAGGCTTTTACCTTCACCGTAAGGGGCCGAACCAGTATAAACCCTCGTGTTCCTCGTCCCGCATTAACCCCTTCAAGCTTCCTAGCTGCGATGGCTCCACGACTAAGTCCTAGCTCGAGGACATCTGCCGTGACAATTCCACGACAGTACTCATTGAAAAACTTATCAAGCGTCTTGATCTATCTCTATAGATCTTGATGCTCAATATGTAAGCAGCTTCACTGAGGTCTTTCTTTGAAAAAACTTCTTTCAAACACTCCTTTATGCTTTCCAGAAAATTCTACATCATTTCCGATCAACAATATGTCATTCACATATACTTATCAGAAATGTTGTAGTGCTCCCACTCACTTTCTTGTAAATACAGGCTTCACCGCAAGTCTGTATAAAACTATATGCTTTGATCAATTTATCAAAGCGTATATTCCAACTCGGAGATGCTTGCACCAGTCCATAGATGGATCGCTGGAAATTGCATACTTTGTTAGCAACTTTAGGATCGACAAAACCTTCTGGTTGCATCATATACAACTCTTCTTTAATAAATCCATTAAGGAATGCAGTTTTGTTTATCCATTTGCCAAATTTCATAAAATGCGGCAATTGCTAACATGATTCGGACAGACTTAAGCATAGATACGAGTGAGAAACTCTCATCGTAGTCATCACCTTGAACTTGTCGAAAACCTTTTGCGACAATTCTAGCTTTGTAGATAGTAACACTACTATCAGCGTCCGTCTTCCTCTTGAAGATCCATTTAATCTTAATGGCTCGCTGATCATCGGGCAAGTCAATCAAAGTCCATACTTTGTTCTCATACATGGATCCCATCTTAGATTTCATGGCCTCAAGCCATTTTGCGGAATCTGGGCTCATCATCGCTTCCTCATAGTTCGTAGGTTCGTCATGGTCAAGTAACATGACCTCCAGAACAGGATTACCGAACCACTCTAGTGCGGACCTTACTCTGGCTGACCTACGAGGTTCGGTAGTAACTTGATCTGAAGTTACATGATCATCATCATTAGCTTCCTCACTAATTGGTGTAGTAGTCACAGGAAGAGATTTCTGTGATGAACTACTTTCCAATAAGGGAGCAGGTACAGTTACCTCATCAAGTTCTACTTTCCTCCCACTCACTTCTTTCGAGAGAAACTCCTTCTCTAGAAAGGATCCATTCTTAGCAACGAATATCTTGCCTTCGGATCTGTGATAGAAGGTGTACCCAACTGTCTACTTTGGGTATCCTATGAAGAAACATTTCTCCGATTTGGGTTTGAGCTTATCAGGATGAAACTTTTTCTTATAAGCATCGCAACCCCAAACTTTAAGAAACGACAACTTTGGTTTCTTGCCAAACCACAGTTCATACGGTGTCGTCTCAAACGAATTTAGATGGTGCCCTTTTTACGTGAATGCAGCTGTCTCTAATGCACAACCCCAAAACTATAGTGGTAAATCGGTAAGAAACATCATAGATTGCACTATATCCAATAAAGTACGGTTATGACGTTCGGACACACCATTATGCTGTGGTGTTCCAGGTGGCGTGAGTTGCGAAACTATTCCGCATTGTTTCAAATGAAGACCAAACTCGTAACTCAAATATTCTCCTCCACGATCAGATCGTAGAAACTTTATTTTCTTGTTACGATGATTTTCCACTTCACTCTGAAATTATTTGAACTTTTCGAATGTTTCAGATTTATGTTTCATCAAGTAGATATACCCATATCTGCTCAAATCATCTGTGAAGGTCGGAAAATAACGATACCCGCCGCGAGCCTCAACACTTATCGAACTGCATACACCAGTATGTATTGTTTCCAACAAGTCGGTTGCTCGCTCCATTGTTCCGGAGAACGGAGTCTTAGTCATCTTGCCCATGAGGCATGGTTTGCAAGCATCAACTGATTCATAATCAAGTGATTCCAAAAGCCCATCAGCATGGATTTTCTTCATGCGCTTTACACCAATATGACCTAAAACGGCAGTGCCACAAATAAGTTGCACTATCATTATTAACTTTGCATCTTTTGGCTTCAATGTTATGAATATGTGTATCACTACAATCGAGATCCAACAAACCATTTTCATTGGGTGTATGACCATATAAGGTTTTATTCATGTAAACAGAACAACAATTATTCTCTATCTTAAATGAATAACCGTATTGCAATAAACATGATCAAATCATATTCATGCTCAACGCAAACACCAAATAACACTAATTTAGGTTCAACACTAATCCCGAAAGTATAGGGAGTGTGCGATGATGATCATATCAATCTTGGAACCACTTCCAACACACATCGTCACTTCACCCTTAACTAGTCTTTGTTCATTCTGCAACTCCCGTTTCGAGTTACTAATCTTAGCAACTGAACTAGTATCAAATACTGAGGGGTTGCTATAAACACTAGTAAAGTACACATCAATAACATGTATATCAAATATACTTATGTTCACTTTGCCATCCTTCTTATCCGCCAATCACTTGGGGTAGTTCCGCTTCCAGTGACCAGTCCCTTTGCAGTAGATGCACTTAGTCTCATGCTTAGGTCCAGACTTGGGCTTCTTCACTCGAGCAGCAACTTGCTTGCCGTTCTTCTTGAAGTTCCCCTTCTTCCCTTTGCCCCTTTTCTTGAAACTAGTGGTCTTGTTAATCATCAACAATTGATGCTCTTTCTTGATTTCTACCTTCATCGATTTCATCATCATGAAAAGCTCGAGAATCGTTTTCGTCATCCCTTGCATACTATAGTTCATCACGAAGTTCTACTAACTTGGTGATGGTGACTAGAGAATTCTGTCAATCACTATTTTATCTGGAAGATTAACTCCCACTTGATTCAAGCGATTGTAGTACCCAGACAATCTGAGCACATGTTCACTGCTTGAGCTATTCTCCTCCATCTTTTAGCTATAGAACTTGTTGGAAACTTCATATCTCTCAACTCGGGTATTTGCTTGAAATATTAACTTCAACTCCTGGAACATCTCATATGGTCCATGACGTTTCAAAAACATCTTTGAAGCCCGATTCTAAGCCGTAAAGCATGGTTCACTAAACTATCAAGTAGTCATCATATCGAGCTTGCCAAACGTTCATAACGTCTGCATTTGCTCCTGCAATCGGTCTGTCACCTAGCGGTGCATTAAGGACATAATTCTTCTGTGCAGCAATGAGGATAATCCTCAGATCACGGATCCAATCCGCATCATTGCTACTAACATCTTTCAATTTAGTTTTCTCTAGGAACATATCAAAATAAAACAGGGGAGCTAAACGCGAGCTATTGATCTACAACATAGATATGCTAATACTACCAGGACTAAGTTCATGATAAATTAAAGTTCAATTAATCATATTACTTAGATAGACATCCCTCTAATCATCTAAGTGATCACGTGACCCAAATCAACTAAACCATAACCGATCATCACGTGAAATGGAGTAGTTTTCAATGGTGAACATCACTATGTTGATCATATCTACTATATGATTCACGCTCGACCTTTCGGTCTCAGTGTTCCGAGGCCATATCTGCATATGCTAGGCTCGTCAAGTTTAACCTGAGTATTCTGCGTGTGCAAAACTGGCTTGCACCCGTTATAGATGGACGTAGAGCTTATCACACTCGATCATCACGTGGTGTCTGGGCACGACGAACTTTGGCAACGGTGCATACTCAGGGAGAACACTTTTATCTTGAAATTTAGTGAGAGATCATCTTATAATGCTACCGCCGAACTAAGCAAAATAAGATGTATAAAAGATAAACATCACATGCAATCATAATATGTGACATGATATGGCCATCATCATCTTGTGCCTTTGATCTCCATCTCCAAAGCATCGTCATGATCTCCATCGTCACCGGCATGACACCATGATCTCCATCATCTTGATCTATATCAATGTGTCGTCACATGGTCGTCTCGCCAACTATTGCTCTTACAACTATTGCTATCGCATAGCGATAAAGTAAAGCAATTATTTGGCGCTTGCATCTTATGCATAGAGAGACAACCATAAGGCTTTTGCCAGTTGCCGATAACTTCAACAAAACATGATCATCTCATACAACAACTTATATCTCATCACGTCTTGACCATATCACATCACAACATGCCCTGCAAAAACAAGTTAGACGTCCTCTACTTTGTTGTTGCAAGTTTTACGTGGCTGCTACGGGCTGAGCAAGAACCGTTCTTACCTACGCATCAAAAACACAACGATAGTTCATCAAGTTAGTGCCGTTTTAACCTTCTCAAGGACCGGGCGTAGCCACACTCGGTTCAACTAAAGTTGGAGAAACTGACACACGCTAGTCACCTGTGTGCATAGCACGGCGGTAAAACCAGTCTCGCGTACGCGTAATGTCGGTCCGGGCCGCTTCATCCAACAATACCGCCGAACCAAAGTGTGACATGCTGGTAAGTAGTATGACTTGTATCGCCCACAACTCACTTGTGTTCTACTCGTGCATATAACATCAACGCATAAAACCAGGCTCGGATGCCACTGTTGGGGAACGTAGTAATTTCAAAAAAAAATCCTACGCACACGCAAGATCATGGTGATGCATAGCAACGAGAGGGGAGAGTGTTGTCTACGTACCCTCGTAGATCGTAAGCGGAAGCGTTATATCAACGCGGTTGATGTAGTCGTGCGTCTTCATGATCCGACCGATCCAAGTACCGAAAGCACGGCACCTCCGAGTTCTGCACACGTTCAGCTCGGGATAGGTACTTCTCCAGGCCTTCTCAATGAGCAACATGATAAACGGAGCATAAATCGGGCACTTGCGCTCAGAAACAGCAGACAGAAGTTCAGATCACAAGTTCAGACCACATAACATGAGAGATGTCAAGGGACTCGCCAGTGTTTGCTTCCTTCTCATGCTGGCAGAAGAGAAGCATGTCCACGAGATAGGAGTGAACCATGTCCAGATTCCCGATACGAGGGAAGAGAGTCTCGCGGAAGATACGGTGAAGGATGTCCAGAAAGGCAGACAGCTCATAGGTTTCCTTCTTGGTCTCAGGGTTGATCTTCAGAGTACAGTAGGGCCAGAGGGCTTGCTTGTGAGTGGAGGTAACATTGTGGTGAGGACGGAACCCGACTGGAGTCTCGAGCCCTTGATCTTCCACCTCAAGCAACTCCATGAAGGCCTTCCACTTGACAGCTAGCAACTTCCCATTAGTCATCCAAGTCAGAGTCATGTCTACATCAATTCCTAGGTGGACAGTGGCATAGAACTGGGCCACCAAATCTGCATCAAAGTCCTTGTTGAACTGCATGATCCTGAGAATGTTCAACTGAGAGCACATCTGAAGGGCATCACCAAAGTACTCCGGGTCCTTCTTCATAGCATCCATGTTGATGGAATGAACATTGACAAAGAGGTTCTTCTTAGCCTTGATCACGTCAAAGTAGGTGGCATACTGAAACCGGTTCCAGAACGGGCGATTGACAAGGTTGGATTCTTGGGCTTCCTCATATGGGTTGCAGCGACGCCTGCCCCAGAATTCCTTGGTAGTCATCTCAGTCACCTTCTTGCCAGTTTACTTCGGCCGGTTGGCAGTCTTCTTCTTGAGATGAGGATTAGCACTTGAGGAAGCACCCACTGGCGGCGGTGGAGCACTGGAAGAACCACCTGCAGACTCAGATGAGCGGTACCGCTTTGACGTTGAACGCCCGGGGTTGACACGGCGGACTTGCTGCTCAGGATGTTCATCACCTGGAACCAAACACACGAACACATGAAACAACCAGAAGGAACGATCAAAACCAAATAAACACAACAAATATGGATCAACATGTGGTAGGAAACGATGGAACTGGGCATCCGACGGTAGTACCGTGCCTGCACAGCGGCAGTACTGCACCAGCGGTAGTACCGTGCCTCCACAGCGGCAGTACCGCTCCAGCGGTAGTACCGCGCCAGATGGGCGGTAGTACCGCCCGAGATGGGGCACGGAGGATCCCTACTGCCGTGGTCAGATCCGACACTACCGGGGATGCCAAATTCAAAAATAAACCTACCAAACATCAATCCAAAGAGTCTAGTTGCCTTCTCCAACCTACTCAAGCCTAGATTTGGCCAAAAATCTAGAGATGCAACCACTATTTCCCCTAAAACGCGAGATCTGAAAACTAGACATGAAGAGAAGAGGAACGGGGGGCAATACCGGCATCCATGGCAAGAGAACGAGGTGGGGATCGACTCCACCGAAGGAAATGGAGAGGAATGGTCCGGAGACGGAGGGCCGCCGGAGCCCTCCCGCGGCGAGATGGCGCTGGAGAGAGGAAGAGGAATGAGGGGACAAAGCAAATGGGTATGGGGGTGAGGAAACCACCCCTGCCCACGACTTAACCCCCTGGCCCCGCCCCTCAGCGGTAGTACCGTGGTGATTGGCGGTAGTACCGCTTAGCCACATAAGCGGTAGTACCGCTCCCGTATAGCGGCAGTACCGCGCCTTCACAGCGGTAGTACTGCCCAGCGCAACTCAAAACTAGACTCAACACCTATGGCACAAAAAGAAAAGAAGGGAAATGATGGCAAGAAGAGAAAACCAATACAAAGCAACACGAGCGCCAGCAAGAGAACAAGAACCACACACCTCTACACGAGAGGGCGGTGGCCGAGGCCACCTATGTTTGAGTCCATTGGTATGGCACCGCGAAGAATTATCCTTGGGCCCATGACCAAAACTCGTCTTTGAAGCACAAGTACCATAAAAAATGGCTAATGTGAAAGAGTGAGATTAGTTTATGCATTATGGGGGGAGGAAGAGTTCATTGAGAGAACAACACTCCCCCTATGTCCATGCCTACACCTAGACAAGAATGCATGATGAATGTGAGGGGTGTGCAAAGGTTCAAACCACATTGCTCGAATCAATGATATTTAGCTCATGCCTTAACTCGCGAAATCTTGCATCATCCAATGGCTTCGTGAAAATATCTGCAAGGTTATCATGAGTGTTGACATAGTTGAGCTCGATCTCCCCTCGCCTAATATGATCCCGGATGAAGTGATACCGAATCTCAATATGCTTCGTCTTGAAGTGTTGCACCGGGTTGAGAGAAATCTTGATGGCACTTTCATTGTCACACCAAAGAGGCACTTTGTCACAAATGACACCGTAATCCTTTAAAGTTTGCCTCATCCATAAGAGTTGTGCACAACAACTCCCGGCCGCCACATACTCCGCTTCGATGGACGAGAGAGACACACAACTTGTTGGGAATATGCCCTAGAGGCAATGATAAAATGGTTATTATTGTATTTCCTTGTTCATGATAATTGTCTATTGTTCATGCTATAATTGTATTAACTGGAAACCGTAATACATGTGTGAATACATAGACCACAACATGTCCCTAGTAAGCCTCTAGTTGACTAGCTCGTTGATCAATAGATGGTTATGGTTTCTTGACCATGGACATTGGATGTCATTGATAACGGGATCACATCATTAGGAGAATGATGTGATGGACAAGACCCAATCCTAAGCATAGCACAAGATCGTGTAGTTCGTTTGCTAAGAGCTTTTCTAATGTCAAGTATCATTTCCTTAGACCATGAGATTGTGCAACTCCCGGATACCGTAGGAATGCTTTGGGTGTACCAAACGTCACAACATAACTGGGTGGCTATAAAGGTACACTACAGGTATCTCCGAAAGTGTCTGTTGGGTTGGCACGAATCGAGACTGGGATTTGTCACTCCGTATGACGGAGAGGTATCTCTGGGCCCACTCGGTAATGCATCATCATAATGAGCTCAATGTGACTAATTAGTTAGTCATGGGATCATGCATTACGGAACAAGTAAAGTGACTTGCCGGTACCGAGATTGAACGAGGTATTGGGATACCGACGATCGAATCTCGGGCAAGTAACATACCGATTGACAAAGGGAATTGTATACGGGATTGATTGAATCCCCGACATCGTGGTTCATCCGATGAGATCATCGTGGAACATGTGGGGGCCAATATGGGTATCCAGATCCCGCTATTGGTTATTGGCCGGAGAGGTGTCTCGGTCATGTCTGCATGGTTCCCGAACCCATAGGGTCTACACACTTAAGGTTCGGTGACGCTAGAGTTGTTATGGGAAATAGTATGTGGTTACCGAAGGTTGTTCGGAGTCCCGGATGAGATCCCGGACATGACGAGGAGCTCCGGAGGTAAAGATTTATATATGGGAAGTCATCATACGGTCACCGGAAGTGTTCGGGGGTATGCCGGTATTGTACCGGGGCCACCGAAGGGGTTCCGGGGGTCCACCTGCCCCGGAGGGCCTTATGGGCTGTAGGTGGAAGGGAACCAGGCCCTAAGTGGGCTGGGCACCAACCTCCCCCTAGGGCCCATGCGCCTAGGGTTGGGGGAAACCCTGGAGGGGGCGCCCCCCTTGACTTGGGGGGCAAGCCACCCTCCCTGGCCGCCGCCCCTCCCACCAGATGGGATCTAAGGGGCAGGCCCCCCTCTCCATTGCCCCTATATATAGTGGAGGGGTGGGAGGGCAGCCGCACCCCTGGCCTGGCGCAGCCCTCTCCTCCTCCAACTCCTCCTCCTCCTCCGTAGTGCTTAGCGAAGCTCTGCCGGAGAACCACGAGCTCCATTGCCACCACGCCGTCGTGCTGCCGGAGTTCTCCCTCAACTTCTCCTCTCCCCTTGCTGGATCAAGAAGGAGGAGACGTCCCCGGGCTGTACGTGTGTTGAACGCGGAGGCGCCGTCCGTTCGGCGCTAGATCGGATCTTCCGCGATTTGAATCGCTGCGAGTACGACTCCATCAACCGCGTTCTTGTAACGCTTCCGCTTAGCGATCTTCAAGGGTATGAAGATGCACTCCCTCTCTCTCATTGCTAGCATCTCCTAGATTGATCTTGGTGACACGTAGGAAAATTTTGAATTATTGCTACGTTCCCCAACACAACTTTGCTTTTTAGAAGACCAACTTACCAAAGAGCAACCAAGAAATTGGCACCCTCCGGAAGTGGATTTCCTATCCACTTTGTCTCCCGCCCAATCGGAGTCCGAATAACCTACAAGCTTGAAGTTTGCTCCTCTTGGGTATCATAAGCCAAAGTTTGAGGTATGAGCCAAATATCGAAAGATTCGCTTGACCGCCACAAAGTGGCTTTCCTAGGTGCGGCTTGAAACCGTGCACAAATTCCCACACTCATCATGATATCCGGTCTAGATGCACAAACGTAAAGCAAGGATCCAATCATGGAGCGATATACCTTTTGATCCACCGCTTTACCATTGGGATCAATTTCAAGTTGGCACTTGGTGGGCATTGGAGTGGAAGCCGGCTTGACATCACTTAGCTTGAATCTCTTTAGCATGTCTTGAGTGTATTTGGCTTGGTTGATGAAGGTTCCTTCTCTTCTTTGTTTGATTTCGAATCCGAGAAAGAACTTCAACTCTCCCATCATAGACATCTTGAACTTTGAGGTCATGAGAGCGGCAAATTATTCATTGAAAGCTTTGTTAGGGGAACCAAAAATAATATCATCAACATATAGTTGGCACACAAACAACTCCCCTTTGACCTTCTTAGTAAAAAGAGTGGGGTCAATTTTCCCGATTTCGAATCCACGATCTTGTAACAACTCCGTAAGATGCTCATACCACGCACGTGGGGCTTGTTTAAGGCCATAGAGCGCCTTATGGAGTTGATACACATGATCGGGGAAATAGGGATCTTCGAACCCGGGGGGTTGTTTGACATACACCAACTCATTTATGGGTCCATTAAGAAAAGCACTCTTCACATCCATTTGTTGCAACTTAAAGTTGTGATGAGAAGCATAAGCAATCAACAAACGAATAGATTCAAGGCGAGCAACGGGAGCAAAGGTTTCACCGTAGTCGATACCCTCGACTTGGGAGTAGCCTTGTGCCACCAATCATGCCTTGTTGCGGATGATGGTCCCATGGGCATCTTGCTTGTTCTTGAATATCCACTTCGTTCCACATTGTGGTTCCCCGTTGGCCTTGGCACTAATCTCCACACCTTGTTGTACTCGAAGTTGTTGAGTTCTTCATGCATGGCATTGAGCCAATCCGGATCTTCGAGAGCTTCAAATACCTTTTGGGGTTCCACACAAGAGACAAACGCGTGATGTTCACAATAGTTTGCCAATTGTCTACGAGTGCTTACCCCCTTTTGAATGCTTCCAAGTACATTCTTCATGAGATGACCCTTGGTGGATAGCTTGGAAGCAATCTTGGCGGCACGACGCTCCAATTCCTCCTCGGAGGTGAGTTGAGGAGCGGTCACTTGATCATCTTGAGCGCCGTCTTGAGCTTGTTCTTGATCTTGAACTTGCTCGGAGGAGAGAACTTGACCTTGGGCATCACTTGGTGTGTCTCCACTGTCTTGATCATGATTTTGCCCTTGGTCTTGTTCATGAGGTTGAGGGCCTTCACTTTGTTCTTCGGAAGCGTGTGGGCCTTGGGTTGGTGATGGCTCCACTTGAGTGGAGCATTGTCCTTCTCCTTCGGCCACAAGGGGTTCCTCAATGGGTAGGATAAAACCAACACCCATTCTTCTTACGGCTTGAGGAGGAATTTCATCACCTACATCACAAGTGCCACTTTGCTCCACTTGGGAGCCGTTATTCTCATCAAACTCCACGTTACACGTCTCCTCAATAAGCCCCGTGGATTTATTGAGGACACGGTAAGCATGAGAGTTTGTAGCATAACCAACAAATATGCCCTCATATGCTCTAGCCTCAAATTTAGACAATCGAACACCTTTCTTGAGAATGAAACACTTACACCCGAACACCCGAAAGTACTTGAGGTTGGGCTTGTTACCGGTGAGTATCTCATATGGAGTCTTGTTCAAGCCCTTGCGGAGGTAGAGCCGATTGGATGCATGACACGCGGTGTTGATGGCTTCGGCCCAAAAGTTGTATGGAGACTTGAACTCCGCCATCATGGTCCTTGCGGCATCCATCAACGTCCGGTTCTTCCTCTCCGCAACACCGTTTTGTTGAGGGGTGTAAGGTGCGGAATATTGATGCTTGATCCCCTCATCACCAAGAAACTCATCCAAGGTGTAGTTCTTGAACTCGGTGCCGTTGTCACTTCTTATTGTCAAGATCTTTGCATTGTGTTGACGTTGGGCTTCATTTGCAAAGTCAATGACGGTTTGTTGGGTCTCACTCTTCCTCTTGAAGAAATACACCCAAGTGTATCTTGAATAGTCATCCACAATTACCAAGCAATACTTTCTACCCCCAAGACTATCAAATATGGAGGCCCAAAGAGATCCAAATGAAGGAGCTCCAAAGGCCTCTTCGAGTAAATGAGAGTCGTGGGAGGGTGAGCCTTCTCATGAAGCTTTCCTTCGATACAAGCACTGCAAGCATGATCTTTAGCAAAACTAACGTTCGTTAGTCCACGGACATGGTCCCCCTTGAGAAGACTTTGCAAAGATCTCATATTGACATGTGCTAAACGGCGATGCCAAAGCCATCCCACGTCAACTTTAGCCATTAGGCATGTCGCGGTCTTAGTGGGTCGCTCTGAAAAGTTAATCACATAGAGACCGTTCTCGACATGCCCAACAAAGGCTACTTTAAGAGTCTTGCTCCACAAGAGGGCCACGGTATCAATATCAAAGAAAGTGGCAAAGCCCATGATAGCAAGTTGACGAACGGAAAGTAAATTGTATGCAAGGGACTCAACTAGCATGACCTTCTCGATCGTGAGATCATGAGAAATGACAACTTTGCCGAGTCCCAATACCTTAGAAGACGAGGCATCACCCCACTCGACATTGGTGGGCATAGATGGAATCTTGTGCACGTCCACCACCAAGTCCTTGCTTCCGGTCATATGATTTGTAGCTCCACTATCGAGCAACCATGATCCCCCACCGGAAGCAAACACCTACAAGAGATCAATGCTTGGTTTTAGGTACCCATTTTGTAATGGGTCCTTTGACGTTAGTAACAAGGGTCTTAGGAACCCAAATGGACCATTCAATATACTCATGAGGAGACCAACAAATTTGGCATAAACATGCCCATCACTAGCACGGCATAACACATAAGAAGGATTAAAGTCGCCGGCTTTGTTGGATGGGGTGGTATTGCCCTTCTTGACACCGTCACCCTTCGCATTGTTCTTATTCTCCTTGGAAGCACCCTCTCCCTCCTTCACAAAAGTTTGCTTGAGAGGAGGAGGTCGTTTGGTCTTGTCATTCTTCTTCTTGTTCTTGGGCTTGGGTGCGAACCCAATCCCCTCCTTGGCCACAACTTCCTTTTGGTTTCTCAAAAGGTCGTTGAGGTTCTTCTCACCTTGTATGCATGACACAAGGCCTTTCTCAAGTTGCTCCTTCAACTTAGCATTCTCCTCAACAAGATGCACATGCTCACAACAAGGGTTAGTAGCATTTGCATTATCAATTAACACCATATGAGGAAAGGTGGCTTTCTCCTTAGTTAGCTTTACTTGGAGTTGATCATGAGACTCCTTGAGGCTAGCATGAACGCCCTTCAAGACTTTGTGAGCCTTGTCGAGAATGTCAAACTCCTCTTTAAGTCTAGCAAGATCAACCCCAGGTTTTGCCTTCTCGGAGTTTAGCACACGAGACACAACAAGAGCATGATCAAGATCTTTCTTTAACTTAGCATGATCATCGTTGTATGACTCCTCAAGAGCCAAACGAAGACCACGCTCTTCGTCAAGAGCATTGGAAAGATCCGAAATCTCATCGGCATAGTCACGACTATGCCCCTCCATCTTAGAGATGGTATCTTCATGAGCCTCGATCATGTCATTGGCTTCACCAAGTTGTTCCAAGAGAGCAACGAAGTGCTTCTTGGATTTACCCTTGAGTTTACCCATAAAGGTCTCAAACTCATTTTCCTCCACATTTGTCCCCTCATGTTCATCAATGCTATCCATCGAAGAAGGATGATTAATGATGGTAGTTTTGATGTTGGAGGTTACCTTGTTGGTGGCTTTAGCCATGAGGCACTTGGCGGTGATGTTCTCATTGGGTGAGTCGAAGAGAGACATCCGTGGAGTCTTCGCAATGGCAACGGAGGCCATGGCAACCGACTCACCATCTTCATCATCGTCATCATCCTCGTTGTACTCTTCTTGTACCACCAATGCCTTGGGAGGAGTCTTCTTGGTGAAGTTGCTCTTGTTGGGGAACGACTTGGCCTTTATCCTTTCTAATGAGCTTGCCACCGTTGTCCTCCCTCTTCTCGTAAGGGCACTCCGCAACAAAGTGGCTCACATTGCCACAATTGAAGCAAGTCCTCACTCGTTGCTTGCCCTTTGTGCCACTTGAATTGTTCTTGTTGAAGTTTGGCCTTGTGTTCTTCTTGCTCCAAAATTGCCTTGAAGCAAGAGCCATGTGTTCATGATAGGCATACTTCGTATCTTCGAGTTTGCCCTCCTCTTCTTCCTCTTCATCCTCTTCCTCCATACTAACCTTGGCCTTTAGAGCAAGGTTGGGCTTATTTACTCTTTGAGAGCGAAGAACCGCATTATCAGCGGTCTTGTCCAAGATGCTCATAGCAACAAACTCATCCAACACTTCACTTGATGACAAGGTGTGGAAGTCCGGCCTTTAACGAATTACGGAGGACATGGCTTTGTGGTAGGGCATCATTGCCTTGAGGAATTTGCGCTTGATCCAATTGTCATCCGTGTCCTTACTTCCATGATCTCGGAGAGAGACCGCGAGTTTGGTTACTCTCCGAAAAAGCTCACGAGGTTCTTCATCTTCTTTCATTGCAAACTCGTCGGCTTCATCTTGCACCACTTCATAGTTGGAGCGTTGAATGCTTGCGCTTCCCCGATAGAGGGAAACAACTTGGAGCCAAGCATCTTTGGCCACGGTGTAAGGCCGGAGATGAGGAAGATCTTCGGGTGGGATTGCTTCTTGGATGATGAAGAGAGCATTCTCATTGAATTGATGATCCACAACTTCTCTAGGAGTGAAGTTACTTCGGTCATGCGGATAGAAACCTTCTTCAATGATTCTCCAAAGGTTAGTGTTCACATGATTTAAATGACGCTTAAAACGATAGACCCAAGAATCAAAATCTACATTCTTCTCAATCTTAGGAGCCGGGCCGACATGATTTAAATGAGTGGAAGGGAGCGGTCCACCATAGACAGGTGGAGGTTCCACATGGGCAAAGATGCCGGTGCCCTTTTTACCACTAGAAGAAGGAGCTTTCTCGCTAGTAGCTTCCCCTTTGTCGGAGGTAGCATCCGTCACCTTGTTGGCGGGATCACCCACTTTCAACGGTGCGGTGGAAAGCTTAAGCCCTTCTAAGTATTTATTAAACATGCTTTCGACCTCGGTAGTCATGGAGGTTTTCAATGTGTCCAACGCCACATTTAATTCCTCACGAGAGACCGCGGTTCCCCCATCTCCCGTAGACGAGACCGGATTCACACCGGAGTGCTCCTCCACACCGTCTACGACGTCAACCATACTCTTCGGACGGTAAAGTCCTTAAAAAGAGACGAGGCTCTGATACCAATTGAAAGGATCGATATAGTTGACTAGAGGGGGGGTGAATAGGCAACTAACAATTTTTAGCTTTCCTTTACCAATTTAAACTTTGCATCATAGTAGGTTGTCTAGATATGCAACTAGGTGGGCAACCTATATGATGCAACAACAACTAGCACACATGCAAGGAAGGGATACAACACAATATAAGCGCGCACAAGTAAAGGTAAGAGATAACCAAGAGTGGAGCCGGTGGGGACGAGGATGTGTTACCGAAGTTCCTTCCTTTTGAGGGGAAGTACGTCCCCGTTAGAGCGGTGTGGAGGCACAATGCTCACCAAGAAGCCACTAGGGCCACCGTATTCTCCTCACGCCCTCACACAATGCGAGATGCCGTGATTCCACTATTGGTGCCCTTGAAGGCGGCGACCGAACCTTTACAAACAAGGTTGGGGCAATCTCCACAACTTAATTGGAGGCTCCCAACGACACCACGAAGCTTCACCACAATGGACTATGGCTCCGCGGTGACCTCAACCGTCTAGGGTGCTCAAACACCCAAGAGTAACAAGATCCGCTAGGGATTAGTGGGGGGAATCAAATTTCTCTTGGTGGAAGTGTAGATCGGGGCCTTCTCAACCAATCCCGAGCAAATCAACAAGTTTGATTGGCTAGGGAGAGAGATCGGGCGAAAATGGAGCTTGGAGAAACAATGGAGCTTTTGGGGGAAGAGGTAGGTCAACTTTGGGGAAGAAGACCTCCTTATATAGTGGGGGGAACAATCCAACCGTTACCCCCCACACCAGCCCCGCAGAGAGCGGTACTACCGCTTGGCCGGCGGTACTACCGCTCCCCCTCGTGGTACTGCCGCCAGGCCCAGAGCGGTACTACAGTGGTGGTCAGGGCGGTACTACCGCATACGAGCGGTACTACGGCCCCCACTGCCGCGGCTAGTACCGTAAAACCCGACACGAAAAAAGACCCCTCGAATCGAGGCGGTACTAGCACGAGACCGCAGCGGTACTACGGCTGGGGGCTACCAGCGGTACTAACGCTCTGGAGCGGTACTACCGCTCTAGAGCGGTACTACCGCTTGTAGCACCCAAGCGGTACTACCGCTCCGTCCCGCGGTACTACCGCTGGGACCAGAGAGGGAACACTGAGAAGGGGAACGAGCCCATCATTGAAGCGGAAAGGCTCGGAGGGGGGGCAAAGGAAGTGTACGTGATGATTCCGCCCTAGCCTTTCCAAAGCGGACCCCCTCTTGATAGTACGGTGATCCCTATGAAACTAGTCCACCAAACTAATTAGAAAGGACTACACCGTCTTCGCTTCAAACTCCGAGGGGAGGGAATCGTCTCGTGCCAAAAGGATGAATCTCTGAAAACACTCAATGCATACGATTAGTCCGCAAAAGCATTGTCATCAATCACGAAAACATCTAAGGGATACAAATGCCCTTACACTGGGCGCCTTGTCACTTGGCATGTCATTGATTGCCTCACGTACCTCCTCCACGGTGATGGGTGAGTCAAGGCCGTGCAAGTCATGTACCTCTAAGTTGAGCTCCTCCCAATTTAGATCCTTATTGCATGTGTTCCCTTTTTTCATCACTTCAGAAAAGTGGTCCAGAACGAGCTTCTCCTTAGCGTCATGCTCGGTGATCCACCCTTGGTCATGCTTTAGCCTATGAATGTGATTTTTCCTCCTTCTAGCATTAATCCGATGATGGAAGAACTTGGTGTTGGCAGCACCCTCCTTGAGGTTAGCTATTCTCGCACTTTGCCTTTTCCGAGCTCTCTCAAGCACGGCCAAGCTAATGACCCTCCTTTTAAGCCTTGCCCTAAGGTCGCTCTCCTCGGGGGAGAGTTGTGGGTCTCTTGAGCGATGTCGAGGCGTAGGATCACCAATAGGGCGGCATGTAGGTGAACCTTTGCCTTGGAGAAAAGGCCCCTGCTCCATTCGGAAAGGCGGAGAGCCATCTTCTTGAGCTTATGGAACAGGACTTGATATGGCTCAACGTGCTCGAGCGGCTCGTTCCAAGCCTTTTTGACCACCTCCATAAAGCCGGGCATAGCAATCCAAAAAAATTCAAACTTGAAGGTTCTAGGCCTCCGAGGCCCCTTGTCATCGGTGAGGAGAAGCGGACAGTGATCAGATAGTGAGGACGAGAGGCGTGAAGCAGATGAGTGCTGAAAGTGGTGTCCCACTCGGCATTGCAGAAAAACGAGTCCAGTTTGCACATAGTCTGATTTTCCCTCTCGTTGCTCCAAGTGAACCTCCTATTTTGCAAGTGTATCTCTTTAAGCTCACAACTTTGCAGTGTCGCTCAGAACCGATTATTCTACTTCGATTGACATGCCTTTTATTTTTGTCTCTTGCACGGTAATTTGGTTGACATCCCCAGCCGCAAGCCATGGCATACCGTTGGGCGGTTTTTGGCTGATAAGCTCCGCGAAGAAGGCATCTTTGCGAGAAGAATCCGTGGGGCCGTACACGGTTGTGAGCTTATATTGCACATCGGAGTCACGAATACGGACCATGGCGGACAGGTAGAAGGTGGTAGCGGTGATGTTAGACATTTCCACCAGGTGGTCGTCCCAGAGCAGCAAAATGCCTCCACGAGTGCCATTCGCCGGCCTTTGCGCAAAATTGCGCAATCTGCTCCCTCCTAAGAAGGAAGCTGTGAATATGTCGACATTGTCAAGCTTTGTCTCCTGTAGACACACAATATGGCAAGAAGAAGCAGCAATGGTGGCGCTGACAGTAGCTCGTCTATCCGGACAGTTGAGGCCCCGAACATTCCAACACATAACATTGATAGGTTGCACTAATATGGCAACATGGAGTACACTTCTGAACTTGGCCACATGCCACACACAACCCAGCTATGATTATGCTTGTGCCATGCAACCCAACTACACTTACACAGACCAACACACATAGACCATGATTTAGCTAACATAGAGAACATTTCCAACCCAGAGACATCTACTTGCTCAGGTGGAGGCCTGCAGGGCAGCAGCGGCGTCCTCCATCCTCTCCATGTCCATAGCACCCTCCCCTCCGTGCTGGATGAGGGCGTCCTCCACACCCACGGCTTGCACATCATCTAACTTGAACAAATCTCGCATGGCAGAGATCACCTCCAGCGACAGCTGCTCCTTGAAACGCTCAGCAAATGCATCCAGAGCCTTGGTCGTGATGTCTTCTCCGTCCTTGACGATCCCCAGACTGCGGGCAACCAGGATCTCAGCCGCCGGCGCCGGCACCACCCTTGATCTGCCAGCAGCTTTGAGCCTCGCACTGGTCCTGTGCAGCGAGAGGCCCGCACTTGTTCGGGCAATGTTCACTCCAGCAAGAGTCTTACGGCGCGCAGCAGGAGGTCTGGGAGGCGTTGATGCAAGGGAGGGTAGCAAGGGCTCTTGCCGATCTTCTAAGAGCACGGTGAGGCCAACCCCAGCTGGCTGCAGATCAGCGGCAGCCCTGCGGTGCCGCACCGGGGATGGTGTGCGCTGAAGCGGCCCATTGGAGATGAGGGGGGGGGGGGGGGCGATGCCTCGGACCCAAGGGGCTTCACCGGCGACAGAGGAGGGAGTAGATGCGTTGGTGAGCACAGCTGCAACACCGTCGAGGATGGGACCGCCAGAGGTGTTGTTGTTAGAATAAATCCGAGGCATAACCGTCGATCATCCGAGGACCAAGCAATCACACGCGCACGACACCGAGATTTGTTAACGAGGTTCACCGATATGGCTACATCCCCGGGGCATGACTACGGGCGCTCCTCCCCGTGACACCGTCACAATACCGCACACCGGCCACCCGGGCGCCGGCACACGCCGCCGGCTCCCCCTTGCGCGCCTGTGCTATTATGTTGGCATAGGTTACATCGTGTGTCTACCCCCGCTATATATGAGAGGCCTAGGATACAAGTGTCCTACTAGGACACGACTCCATATCCTATCTAAACACAATACAACTACAAGTCCAACTGTAACCTACCTCGTACACTATATTCGACACAACTCCAACAGTTGTCCCAGCCCGAGCCTCGTCCCTCCTGGAGCGAGCAAGTCGAGGCAGCACCGACGTGGGGGAAAGCGGGGGCGAGACCGGCGGCGTAAGACTCTCCTGGGAGCGTCTGCGCGCAGCCCGCGGCGAGCCTTGGCGTTCCGGGCTGTGGCCACGCACCGGCTGGAGCTCCAAGGCGCATGCCCCATCATCACTAGCGGAGCAAGAAGATGTTTCACCTCTTGCGGTTTTGGCTTTGTACTCCCTCCGTTTTTATTTAGTCCACATATTAGCTTTAGTCAAAGTCAAGCTTTGTAAACTTTGACAAAATTTATAAATAAACATATTAATATATACAATAACAAATCAATAACATTAGATTTATTGTTGAATGTACTTTCACATCATATAGATTTGTTATGGCAAATGTTTGTATTATTTTCTATAAACTTTGTCAAAACTTTATGAAGTTTGACTTTAGTTAATTCTAATATGCAGAGTAGATAAAAATGAAGGGAGTAATTTCCTGGTCCAGCGGGTGCAGGCGCAAGTGCAGCAGGTACGAAGACAAGGTAAACCCCACGCTCCGGGCAAGTGGAGTCGGGGATCAGTTGAAGACCCGGAGAGTGTCACGGTGGCACAGTGCTCTCTGTCACTCGCCACCACGCAGCTAGCAGTACAGCCTAGGTGGATGCTAGTACATTGGTAGTGGGCAACTTGCTTGCGTGTGCCCCGCGTATGTGTCGACATGCGCACGCACGAGACGCGCTCCACGAAAGAAGACAACGGGTTTAGGTTAAGCTTGTCGCCGACAGGGCACGACTTGAACTTGCGTGCTGTGCGATGCTCGCAGCCATGATGCTTATCTGTCTAGCTAGCCAAATGGTGCATCATCATCCATAAGTGTGATGCACGACCACTGTGGGTGAAGCAACAACGCCTTTCGGTTTCGGGGCCTGCTGTGCGTGAGCAATCGGCCGAAGACGCTTCGATTGCTTTGATTTGCCTGGTAGTACCAGGACACTCGCAGTTCATGAAGTATTTTTTAAGGGAAAAGCGTGATTCTGTTGCGTATTTTTATTAATTTTCATGAAGTATTTTTTTTAACCGGGCGCAACCCCTTTCCATTACTCATCATAACGAAAATACATAGTTCAGGTCACCACATATCCCAACCAACTCATACTGAGCAAAGACCTCCTAACAAACTTAAGGAAACAAGAAAGGGAGCGCGAGTTTAAAGCATCACTGGAAACCCACCACGAGCACTCGTCATCGAGCAGCCCGTTGTGGGGCGAAAACCCAGTGACACCCAACGCCAAACTAAAGCCACAAGTAGCAAAAGGACCGACAGCAGCAACATCAAGTTCGCAAGGCTCACAGGTGAGCAAGCACACACTCGCACAGGAGTGAATATATCGCACAAAACAAGGCATCAGGTCAGACCGGGATGCAGGCCTTGTCTCCAGTGAAGTTAACACCAGCTTCAATCCATCGTCGCCCTGGCTGGAGCTGCACATATCCGCATCATCGCAGAAGCGTTCGTCTTGAACATCTTGGCACCACGCTCCATTGCCTCCCGGTCAGCACCAGTCATCAAGCCTGCCCAATATGTCAAAAAGCCACAGGCAGAGTATACCACATTAAACGGTGTCTTAAGTTGTTTGTGTTCAAAAGTAGCCTGGTTGCGGCTATTCCAAATAGCCCAGCATATGGCTGCCAGGCCAAAGCTATAGAACCTGGCTCCATCAGGTAGGAACACATAACACCAGGAGAAATATTGCCAGATGTTATTTGGGCATAAGTCTGTGCCCAACACACAGCCTACCGTCCTCTAGACCACCCAAGCCACGGGACAGGTAAAGAACAAATGTTGAGACGTTTCAATGTCTCTACAAAAGGAGCATCTGGGATTTCCAGCCCATTTTCTTTTTTTCATGACCTCTCTAGTCAGAATGGCATCTTGGAACAACTGCCAAAGGAAAATCTGAATTTTAAGGGGTATCTTAGCTTTCCAGATCCACCTATAGTCACATCCTACCAACTGTCTCTCCAGGTAGACATAGACTGATTTTGTAGTGAAATTTTTCTTCTTACCAAGGGCCCAGCAAACCTTGTCAGGTTCCGTTGACACTGGCCAGGATTTCACCACCCCTCCCAGCTCGGTCCACTGATCTACAAGAGGAGGGTGCAACCGTCTTCTAAAGAAATCATCGCCCGTAAAATTCTTAAAACCAGCTACTGTAATCTCTTGGTAGTTACAAATGCCAAATAAAGATGGGAATCGATTTCGCAAAGGAGGCTCCCCCAGAATAGTGTCACTCCACATTCTAGTAATATCTCCAGATTTCAGGACCACCTCTCTCCCTGCTAAGTATATCTCTAACTTTCAAAATGGCCTTCCAAATGGGGGAATCCCCAAATTTACACTTCACCGAGGATACCGTATCATTTTTAAAATACTTGGCCCGAACCACATCTTGCCAAAGGCCTTGTTGTGTCTCCAGCTTCCACCACCATTTGATGAGGAGGCTGATATTTTATTTATGGAGATCTTTAACTCATAATCCCCCCTTATTTTTGGATCTACAAATTCTAGACCATTTAACCAAGTGGTATCTTTTTCGACCACTAGTTTCCTGCCAAAAGAATTTTTTTCTGTACTTGTCCAACTTCTCAATGATCTTTTTAGGGAGCATGAACATAGACATATAGTAGTAAATGATGCTTGTAAGGGAAGAATTAAGGAGTGTCAATCTTCCCCCAGAGGAAGCCGAATTGCCAATCCAGGACTCACAACATTTAAGGAATTTATCATCCACAAAACTCCAGTCAAAAGCTCGTAGAGTGGAAAAGCTTACAGGCACTCCCAGATATCTCATAGGAAAGTGCCCAATCTGGCAATTAAATAAATCAGAGTAGAAGGTTAACAGGTCATCATCCCCTCCTACACAGAGTATTTCACTTTTTAAGAAGTTTATTTTAAGACCAGACATGAGTTCAAATATGTAGAGTAAAAGCTTGAGATTAATTGCAGCTTCTCTATCATGCTCAAAACAGATGACAGTGTCATCAGCGTATTGAAGAATAGCTACACCCCCACTAATCAGGTCCGGGTCAAGGCCTGTCAGCAGGCCTTCTTCCTGGGCGTATATAGTTTCAAGCAGCTCGATTGAGAAGGGCGTGATACGACTGAGATATTGTTTGTGTCTCCCCCCAAAAAATGACGAGTATATAATCTGCGACAAGCTCAGTGAGTGGGCTAGATCATTCTTCCACCACGCCGTAGCCGTAGCCTTTTGGTGCTCGAAATGGACAGCAAACGACGAGCATTTGCGCGCCCCGCTATGTGGCGCACTCGCCGCGCAAGTTCGCCACAGACCAATCCAGATCCAACTTGATCGCCTGGGGCATGCTCTCCGCCCCCGGCCACCCAGATGCACGCACAACGCATGTGGACGAGTGGTCGACAAGTGCGAAGTGCCCGGACACACACAAGCGGAACCAATCCAAGGCATGCAACCAGGCAAGGATCGTATCGTACGTGGGATCCTCGTCGCTGGTAGGTGGATCTTATCTCGCAGCGCCGACACGCGTTGACGCGTCAGCTCGTGCCTCCTACGTGATGGCCGGGCGCGGTCGGCTTGCGTCGTGAGGGTGCACGCGCGTGACGTGTAAAAATACCAGGATCAAAGCATCTATAACCAGACTTGGCAAATCCGATCCCTCAAACATTCACGGACGCGCCAGGGCGTGTCGGGGAAACTGACCGGTTACGCCTCAAATAATAAATTACACATCCGGATATCTCAAATTAGAAACCTCAAATCGATATTATTACATGCAACGCGGAGCGGAGCTCGTCCGGCTCTGCCGTGCCTATGTCCGGCGGCCGGTTACGCTCCCCAGAGTGTTGGTCTGGTCGCCAGCAAGGTAGAGTAGGGCATGAGACATGAGCCGGCTCATGTGACTCAAGGCGCCGTCTCCCATGCCCTACTCTTCCTTGTCGGAGCCTGGAACGCGAACGGTGCCAGTGGACGTCAGATCAATGATGGATCCGTCCTGGGACGAGCCGGCGACATCCACCATGACGCGGTTGCGGCGCCCAGACTGGTACAACATACGGTGCACCGCATAATGTGACTCCACCTAGCGACGTCCACCGCCGCGAGGGCAACCGCCGCCTCGCACGGCGGGCACGCCGTGCCATGTTTTTGTCGGACGACGCCCATGGTGCGTCCCGGTGCTAGACGCGCCAACGGAGGGGTTGCACGTCCGCCACCGCGTTCGAACGCCAGATGGACCGCACACGCCTCTGGTGAGGCAGCGACGACACACCTAGCGCTAGATCTATGCGCCATTTGGGCGAACGCAATGGATTCCCGACGGAAGAAGTCGGCGCGCTGCCGTGCACGGGCCTCCTCCCGGGAGCGGCAGAGTGCAAGCCGGACGGCCATCTCCTACTCGAGGCCGCGTGGGATGAGCTCGTGGTCGACGGATCTGGAGGTGAAGGACTTGGATCCGCCGCCCACGATGGCGGAGACGGCCGGAGATCGCCAAAGGTGACCTTGGGTGGCGGAGGAGAGTGGAGTGAAGTGGTTAAGGTTTGGTCCGGCGAGCGAATGGGGAGGATTATATGTGGGGTCGGGTGGGACAGCATGGGCCGGGTCCGATGTGGCGGACGCACCCGGGTGCCCCGTATCCTCCCATATTTGGTCTGGATATGAGGGGTGCCGGTTAGCCCGGGCATTTGAGGTATGCGTCCGGCTGGATCAGATTTTCATGACCGGTCAATGTCTGAATGAGCCCGCTGTCCGGATGAGCCGTCGGGGTGTTTGAGGCCGGTTTGAGGCGCGGGGCGTAGATGCTCTCAGCTTTAACTAGCTCACTCATGAACGATGCGCATGTGATCATCGATGTGGCATCGGGTTGGTGAGTAGTGAGTGGTAGTATACACTCCGCGGACTGTCATTTTTGTTCAGAAAAATTAGGGCCTGAGTTGTATACTTGCCCGATGATTTGACTTGACCGACTCCACATAGAGTTGACTATCTCCTTTGTGTATGGCATATTATTATTCACTGCACACTTACACGCTTGCAAATGGGAGATGAAGTAGGACGCAATACAGTACACTTGAACATAACCTCACCCTTAAGATGTTTTGTCAGCTCAATATCTGCGTACAGGAAGCCGAGGTAGATCGTGTTTGTGTCTAGCTCCTTCCGTCTTTGGAACATAGCCAGCCAATTTGGCAGGCCGATCGCTTTCCTAATTCCAACCGTCAAATTCCAAACCAGAAAAGCCACGCAATTATAGGCTGACTAATTTAATTCAACTGCCAACAGCACTATAGTACGACCTATCCGACCGGCCACCCATGATAGACATGTAATTCTGCCACCCGCAAAGCCCCATCGTCGTCACTCCATCAATACGCCCACAAGTACGTGTACGTGAGTTCTAGCCGCAAATACATACAATGCGACCGACGATCTTAATTATGGAACAAAAACCAATTATAATCGAGCGACCTAATCTAATCACGGTCAGATCAGCGGGTCTTACTAGACTGATGATGATTAATTAGCTACGTACGTGCTAGTTCATTAACTAGCCGAACCGTCCGGGGTCCCGACCGGCTTGTGGGGCTCTACAAATACCCGCGGAGCGGCGACGCACGACGGCACAAGCGCACCACGAGAGGAGAGGAGCCAAAGCCAACGGGGGATCGAAGAGAGTCGGCGAGGAGGAGGAGGAAGGGGCGTCGGCCATGGGCGTGAGCCTGGCGCAGGCGGTGGCGGAGCTGGTGGGCAGGTGCGCGCGGCGGCTGTCGCGGGCGGCGCGGCGGCTGCACGTGCGCCGCCCGCCGGGCTCGTCCTTCCCGTCGCGCGCCGTCGTGCCGTTCCTCGGGGCGGCCGGGGGCAAGGCCAAGAGGGCGCTGTCGTGGCCGGCGACGCCGTCGTCGTCCAAGGGGAGGAGGAGGCCCGCGGCGGGGCCGGCGGAGGAGGAGTGGGGCATGGAGGCGGACGACGGGGTGTGGAGGAAGGAGATACTCATGGGCGAGCGGTGCCAGCCGCTGGAGTTCTCCGGGGCCATCTACTACGACGCCGAGGGCCGCCGGCTCGGGGCCCCGCCCACGCCGCGCACGCCCATGCGGAGCCCGCTGCCGGCCTCCCTCAAGCTCGCCGCCAACGCCTGATCGTCCCCTCCCACCCACGCCGGCCCGCCGTCATCGCAGCAGCTCGCTCTGCAACTTAGCCAAGATCCATCCATGCCTCTCTCTGCCTCACTACTGTGCTGTACATGGTTCTATTGCCGCTCTGTTTTTCCTTGGCTCATCTCCTCTCGAGAAACCTCTGCTTTTGGCGTGCGTAGTGACTAGCTAGTGAGCACCGCGACACCGTGTAAAAGAAGTTTTAATCAACAGTGTTGCAAAATCTCAGTTGATGTTGTATTAATGAGATATTACATAGAGACCGTGCTAAATCTCAATATATATTATGTCAGTTGATTGAGACTTTGTCGAGTGAGATCCAGCCACACCTTTAATGCAGCTTAGCTTGCTCCTTGGTTCTCCAAAAGTTTTTGCGCTGATCTTCTGCAGTTTTGCTTTCATCACTGTGAGTGTATTTTCATTCAGAAATACATGACCTTGTTGCAAATTGTACCTCTAAAAATGCTAAATTCCTAGTAAATGTTCTTCTACCCACTAATGCCCCCGGAAACTTGTAGATGCACGTAGATGAGAGGGCACACGCCTGTCCAAAGTTTTAGGTTTCAAAACTTGTCATCCGCTGGTACCAAGTTTTATGTTTTTGTCGTTTGCTCGTACCAAGTTTCAACAGTTGAAACTTAACGAAAATTTGAAAACTCGTGAAAACATATTTAAAATGGGTCATATTTGAAAACCCTCGTCAGAAACACAAATATGCAAACGAAACTTAATTTGGACTTTTGGTTCAAAATATATAAAGGGTTGAAAATCAAAATAATGGGGATGTGTGCCACCGCCCATGTGTGCCATAAAATCCACATATTACACCCCTGAATTCACTACCTTGATATTCATTTGTGGACTTTCACGTCACCTCACGAGTTTCATCCATAAAAAAAAGTACTTGTTAGCTGTTGTATTTTGACTTAAGGTATCAGTGTTTACCCTCTTCACAAAGCACGGACAGATGTGTGTGTGGAACAGTAATTTATGGGGACATTGAGAGTTGAAAGAATCTTAGCAGGCACTCACGCACACACCGAGTTTGTATATGGAGATTGCTCTGGTGTAGTTTGAATAAAACTGATGTACTTGGGTTGGGTGCATGTTTAAAAAAACACGAAACCCAAAACACAACACTTATCAACCACCTCCGAGTTGAAACCAACCAACGTATGAAGGAGAAGAGTGGTTAATCGTGGGATGTAATATGTGGCCCAATAGTTAATTAGATGAGTACTCTTAATTATATATTTCTTGGTTGATGAGACATTACCCACGCTTAAACCTTAGTCTTTGAGGGGGTCAATGTCAATGATGATCGCGCTAGAGCGCAGCCTTCTCCTCCTTGAAGGCATCATCGAAGAGCGCTCCCTCTACACTGGGTTGGAACTGATCGTATTTGGGTCAGCCTTGGAAGCAGTTGGTGTGGCCGAATCCGGTCCTGTGTTCAACGGGGTGATCGTTTGCAGTCGGCGATGATGGTACCCACATATGTCTTTTTCTTCTTGAAGGTGTTTCCAAAGAACCCACTCACACATCACTTCGGGTAGCAGATATGTTTGGGATGGATGAATGCTTTGGTCAATGGTATTGCCCTCTTTGCCTGCATTGTTTTATTTAACTATTTTTATTCTGTAAAAAATCTGCGTAACTTTCTTTATTTTTCCTACCTTATGGGATATTCCTTGATTACAATATTTTTTACATAGCATTTTTCAACTTGCTCCTTCGGTACTTGATTGGCGCACGCACTCATTGATCAATGAAAAGAGTCAATTCTATTTTCTACCCCATCTTTTGGCATATTTTTACCGAGTTCCCTATTTATTCAAAATTCATCGGATTTTACCATATTTAACCAAACATGTGCCATGTTTTACCCTTCTAAAATTTTGTAGCCGTTCTGCCAAGGTGGTCCCACATGTCAGGGCCGATATGGCATGCCACATGGATGGGTTTTAATTTTCCCTATACGGTTCATTTTCCCGCTAGACCGCACACTGATATAAAGGCCTCTATTGTCTAATAAAAAACACATTTGCTTTTTTCATATAAAAAGAATCCATTCAGCCGTTATGTCAAAAGCTGATAAAATCACGCTAAAATTAACACAAAAGAAACCCTTATATTATGCTATCTGTAGAAAAAGTACTCCATCCTAACTATATTAATTGAATCAAAGTTGTACTCAAACAACGACAATTAACATGGATCATATGAAGTATTGTATTATATTATGCATATACGTCCACTCTTAGTATCAAAGTTGTAGTACTAAAACAACAACAATTAATATGGATCAAAGGGAGAATTATATTATGCATATGCGTTCACCCTTATTGCAGATCCCAGTTGCTTTACACTGACCAAACAGAAGAAAGACCTTAGCTTAAACGGGAAGAATTGGTTTGGCATAACAATATCCGGTACAACAACCGGTCGTGCATGCGTTCTAAATGTTTGTTGCGATTCATCATGCTCCAGCAGGCTACCATGGAAACATCCGAGACCCACAGCGTGATTATCAATTAGCAGACTCGCATGGCTTTTACCCCACATCGTTCTAAACTAAACTAAATGAAAAAAAACATATATATAGAAAGGAAACTTATTGTCCAATATTTTTTTTGATATAGATAGAGATGGATATGCGAGACTTGAAACAACCATACAGTGGACAGCTGGTGGTGACCGCTACAAGGTCCAAGTATAGGAATGATTGATTGAGAGCGGCGTTTTGGTGCCCAGACTCAATCTTGTTTTGGTGCGCGGGCTCAATCTTTTTTGCCACGACCTCCTCGAATGCCTAAACTTCACAAAATTTTACGTGGAGTTCACGCACAAGAGCATCTTGCATCACAAAAGGAATTGAATTTTTTTCTGAACTTTTTTCACTTTCAAATCGTGGTACTGTTCACCAGGCTCTAGGTTGAATTATTGTGATTAATTTCAGTTTTTGCTGTTTGCCAGCTGCCTGAAAATAGGATCCTAATCAGTCGATTTCGCGTGAAGAGCAACATAGCTCCA